>NC_142697.1:8488269-8792884 GCF_029641045.1 Salvia hispanica | reverse complement strand
CAATACTAAACAGAAAAAAGAAAAATAAATAAATCAAAACAGCTTTTATACACAAATTCAGAAATCAAATCTAAGAAATTAATCATAATATTACTAGGAAAAGCAAGACTAAATCAATCAATGTTAGTCATTAGACTGATTACATCAACGAATCATCCTAAATTAACAATAAACGTAGTCACATTACTTAGCATAATTGAAGATAATTGGCATACAGATTCCTTGCATCGTCGAAGATAATGCAAAGATTGAAAACATGTTCATTTGTTTCACAAAATAATAGCAATGAGACCTAGGGGGCTCATTCATTGGCGACCTCATTCACGTCCTCACTGTTTCAAACATCATCATCATCGGCACTAGAAGCAATCTCATCATTTTCCATACACAAAGCTTCTGCAAGAACAAAAAAAAAAACATTGAACACACATAAATCCATAAAATTATAGAGTTTAGAGTTTCATAACCCAATTCATATTGTTGTACTGTGTATAAGTTACCAGCCATATCGAAGGGGGGAAAACGAGTTCCAGCCCAATATTGTTTGAGCACAAAGTACCCATGTCTCTCGTAGGTGAATATGAGCAAGTCACCTCGGCGGAGTGCATTTTCTCTTGCAAAACGAAACCATCCTCGTGCAAAATAGTGCTTGCCGTCTATTGTCTCGGAAAAGACAGACCAAACAGCTCCATGGTGGTTTTCAATTGAACAAATCCGTGGAAGAGGTCTATCAAGTTCAACGATAAAGCGTTCAGGTATTTGCTGCACATTGCAAACAAGCTTTAATAAATAAATTGTCAAAAATACTAGAAGAAAATGGCACCACAAATACATGAGTTCTTACAAGAGTGTTTGAGCTGTCTTGAGGGAAAAACAGACGAGTGAAATTAGGCAAAGGAGCAGCAGCAACCACTGCGTTCCCAGCACCGGCGTATCCTTGTGCCATTGCAATGGACGTATGTAATACTTGAACAAACGAGGAATAAACTGAATGGAAGAAATGGAATTCAAGGTTGGGTGTAAAATGATAGCTCTCACATGTTGGTGGCTAAATTTATTGAAGTGTAGCATTTATGAGATATACCAATATGGTTTGCTTTTTCACACACCTCTTGGCAGATTCATTTAATCGGGAAATTAAATAAAGCATAACAAAACCATGCATTTGAATGCCCTCTCGGTTACATGCAACATACATTACTGAAAATAAATAGCAACCTACTTGTCCTCATGAGGATTGTCATGAGCACAAACCCAAAGCAAAACATTTTCCACAGATCCTACATGACAACCTAATAGACTTCATATTTTACAAGAAGTATATCTCCATACACATAACATGGATTATAAAGATAGATAGCCTAATCAAAGAGGTTACATCGAGAGGGCATCAGGCAATTACTTCTTATGTTTTCCCCGCCATCCGAGGGGACTCGCCGAAGAGGCACATGAGCTACCACCCGGAGAGGCATTTGGTAGCGGCGGGCGCCCATCATTCTTGAGTGGCTTCGGGCTAAACATCTTACGCTCTAACTTCCCGTTAGGCCCCATAATATAGTAGTGGTGTACGACCTTCGTGTTAGTCGACTCGCAATCCCCAACTCGAGTACCTTCATCGAATAGCTTCCGACGAGACTTTGGCCCTTTGGACTCCTTCACATTGTTATTTGGAGTGATCACCTCAGTAGAAGTCGCTGGAATTGTATCATCAGATAAGACAATAACATCATCCATTTTTTCTTGTTTAACCTCCTTCGGACCAAACATAGCCGTTAGGCGGTGGATTTCTGGTTCACCTTGGTAGTAGTAAGCACTTGCAAGCTTGTTTTTCTATAACCAGAGAGAACGATGCATGACACAAGTGTCTTTGATCCTTACATAATTTGAAAAATTGAAAATTTGAGTACCTTGAAGATCGAGACCCATGTCTCGTCCCTTGCGACCACCACGTTGTCCTCCATGATCCACTGCATGCCGTCCTCCTTCACCAACGCTGTGAAAGACAGATACCTCTGCTCGAGGAACTGCCATCGTTCGTACAGAGCATCCCATTCCAGTTTAATGCCGAGTTCGTACTCGATATCGGATGCAGCAGTGATGAAGAATGGCTTGGGGATCACAGTGCCTTGCAAATCATTTTCATGCTTGAGACGAGTGAGTGAATCTAGTAGACTTTGGTCAATGTTGGAAGACCAATGGGATTTGTAGAAGAAGGTGTGTTGAGGTGGAATGTTAAGAGCCATATTTTTTCTTGTAATGTGTTTTACTATGTCGAACCAATTTATAGAATACACTTCTATCTTCCCCCTATATCAATCTGCCCAACAACTTGATTGATTGATAGCCCCAAATCTTAGACCTTTGCTTACTTCTTTACGTGAACAATTGAGAGATGATCTCAATCCTAGTAATAGGGGATCACATCAACATGATAAAGGTTGCAGTGTATGGGTAAAAAGTTGTGTTGCTTTAGGTTGAAAGCATGTTTGGTTGAGTGTAGAATTGTGCAATAAATTCATTAGATTTGATGAATATATTGGTGTGATAATATCTTTTAATTTTTTGTCCATTTGTGTTATACAATACTTCATAGATATCCTTGTGTATCCCTAGCCTTTTTCTCCTTCAAAAAATCGATTTAAATTGTCTTCAATCAAAAATAGATTCTCCATAATGCCTATACAAAAACGCTACAAGAGGTAAATATTCATTTGAATGCAAAAATCTATCAATCTATAAAAGGTGAATTTTGGCCATTATTTTAAATATTTATAAATTTTGGACAAAATTTTAAATATATATTAGTTATGGACCTTTTGAATAACAATTAGATGGTTTTTTCTAAACCAGTAGATGTCACTACATATTGAATATTGGTTGGTCAAATGAAATGGCATTATGAATTGAAATCAACAATATGCCATTATCATTTGTTGCTCGTTTTTTCTCATTGTCAGCAGTACATTTTTTGTTTAAAACTATAACCTAATAGAGTAATATTAATTCTAATTTTATTAATTAAATTGTAGTAATTAAAAATTAATGTTTCGAAATTCTAGAGTATGTGCATATAGGTGCGATACTAGTGATGCATAATATGGATTAATATCGATAGGTAATCATAGAAATGATTACCAAAAAAGGTACAATAAAACATTACAAATAGGAAACAAAGTATTTGTTGTAAGCTTGCGAAATAAATCAATCTTGATCACACATAGTGTTTGGCAGACACTTCAACCACGAGTGAAGCCCTTAAATCCTTTGTTCACTGCACGTTCCCCTGTGTACGTAGAAAAAACATAAGACCGAATGAAAATTTCAAGTGAATCTATGTATTCCTAAAGATTACTTACATTCAGCCACATTGTCTCGGCAAGCTCGTTTCTCTTGTTAGTCCAAGCAGGTGTGGGCTCAATGGTATCAATGTAAACAGGTTCGTCAATCTCAGCTCCTATACTTGATGCCTCGAAGTCTCCATCTAGTTCTTGCTCAATTGGATCAACGCCCATTTCCCCACGAATGAAGTTATGCAACAAGAAACAACAAAGGATTAACCTGATCTGTGTTCTTATTGGATAATATGATGCACTGCGTAAGATACCCCATCTCATTTTGACGACAGCAAATGCTCTCTCTATCACATTCCTCGCCTTCGTGTGTCGCATATTGAACATTTCTCGAGCATTTTGCGGCACCACAGCAGCGGGTCCCCACTCCTTAAGATGATAACGACAACCCTTGTATGGGGTTAGGAATCCGTCACTATTTGCGTAGCCATTATCACATAGGTAATATTGACCTAGTTTCAAATGATGTCTTAGTTATATTGGTGATTTATTTCGAATGGAGTCAGTTAAGGTAAAAAGGAGAACAACTAAACCTTTAGGCACTTTGATACCCCTTGGCCGTGTCACGGTGTCATGAAGAACTCGCGCATCACCTGCAGATCCCTCCCATCCGGCCAATACATATACAAAACGCATGTCCCTGGTACACACAGCCAGTGTATTTGTAGCCACTTGACCCTTCCTTGTGCGATAGCGAGGTTTATCCTCGCTTGCGACTAACACATTGATATATGTGCCATCTAAAGCGCCTAAGCAACCCTGTGAATGAGAAATAATCATACTTATTATTATGAGCAACAACATGTCACAAGAATGAAAGTTAGAGATGCACATGTATTTAGTCCATATCGGAAACCATTTCCATCTCCAATCCTGGCATTGATCGTCTACTGGAACTGGTTTAGCAAGAAACAATTCATGCAACTTTATCACAGCTTTAAGGACGACATGAACATAGTGGGAAACTGTTTGGCCAGATCGCCAGAATTCAAATTTTACCACCCGATTTTTTTTGTGGTGAGCAAGAACACACAAGAAAATTGCAACTTGTTCTTCAACCTTTACGAACCTACCATCAACCAATCCACCTTGCTCGCGTAATAGGACGCATAGTCGACCAAAACAATTCCTATCCATTCTAAGGTTATCAATGCAAGCCTGGTCGGATATTTCAACTAATCTTGTGAGTCTGCGAACTTGCGTAGGGATCCTTTGCAAGCGTGAAAATTGACGACGATTTCTTCTTCGGTCATCAGATTGCTCCTCAATATCCAACATATCATATGCATGAAGGCAACACGTAATGCGCGATTGATGTAGACGAATAATATCAAAGATAATCACCGCAAGAGCTTCACTTGACGGTCCATCGACATGCTCCTATATCAGAATCTAATATTCAAACATTTTCTGCATTGATAGAATAGAATCTAAATGAGTAATCACAAGCATTTTCCACCAATAGAAATCTACGTCAGGTATACCATAAACCAACACAACACAGGAAAAAAAAACCCAAATAAACTACTGATGCACAAACCACAATACACTATTCTTCAATGAACCCAACACATGCATAACCAGGGATTGAATCTAGTTCAATTAAACCAACAAAATACCAAAAAATTGGCAGACTAGTTCAATTTAATCAACCGAAAAACTCAAAAAATCTAAAACTAAATCAATTATACTAATCTGGATACAATCTGCATCATTTAGCAAATAACTCAAATTAAAAACGTGCATAGTGGTTTTAACTAATTCAAGTAAATCAAACAGATCCCAAAAGATTATAATCCTATCTCTATTAAATCACCAAATAAACACTCTGCGATGATGAACAGATTTGAAAAAATTCAAAAATAAACCACATATTAATTTAGGGAAAAATTCATCAACACAAATCAAATCAAATGACTGCAATAGACACGGCGAGATTAGTTCAGCCCTAAAAACAACATCGGCGAGATCGTTGAACAAGGATATAAAAAAATTGAACGAGATACTAACCTGTTTTCATTTACTGCGCATAAGCTGTGCGTTTGAGGAAGAAAGAGAAACTATGGTAGGGCAAATCAGCTTGGGAAGAATGAAATTGAGGGCAACTAAGTCAATTATTCAGATAATCTTGACAATGTAATTGATGCAGATAACAATACATGGCCTGAATGCCGATAATATTATTGGGATATTCATGATAAAAGTATTGGGCTTTTTTGGGAGGCGTGTAAATACAAGGGCCTTGAGAAACACATTTTTTGGTATCAAACATATGTGTTTGACCAAAGACCAGTGTTAATCAATAGTAAAAGGTGGAATCAAACAACCCCTAAAAAGAAGATTCCTGGTGTGCATTAGTTTGACAATGCTTCAACCGAGAGTAAACAAACATGTGCAGTGCAGTGGCCATTGTGATTATTCTAATCACTCTACTCTTCTTTTCCCGTAAACTATTCTTTAAATTACCCCAAATAACAAAAATAAAGATACGAATAATATACATTTTGAGTTGTTAATACTATGCCTATTTACTTTTTGGTCTTGTCCACTCCACGCATACATACAGAAGACCGTGTATGTGTATATACAAGCATTAAAAAACACACACAACACATACTTTATGCAGAGATGACAGCATGACAGGTGGACCTTTGTATGGAAGAAGACGTCTCACTGATTTGTTTAACGAACTTTTTGTGTGTTCACGTGTAGGGGTGGCAAACCTTATAGTAGATTGATTCGTTATCGGATTAACCTGATAACGAATCGATCCAACAAGTTCAAACTTGAATTTGGCCGGTTAAGAAAATTATCAACTCGAACACAAATCTAACTTGCTATCTTTAAATCTGAATTTATCCCTAAACGATATAATATGGGTTAATAGTTAACACAATATATAAGATAACGACCAAAACTTGATTTTACACGATTAAAACTTGTTATTACACATTAAACTTAATATTATACGATAAAAATCCGGTTCTTAATATTAAACTTAATAAGATAACGAATTAACCTGATAACGAATCGATCCAACAAGTTCAAACTTGAATTTGGCCGGTTAAGAAAATTATCAACTCGAACACAAATCTAACTTGCTATCTTTAAATCTGAATTTATCCCTAAACGATATAATATGGGTTAACAGTTAACACAATATATAAGATAACGACCAAAACTTGATTTTACACGATTAAAACTTGTTATTACACATTAAACTTAATATTATACGATAAAAATCCGGTTCTTAATGAGTCAACCGATAAGGATACGAATCCAATAAGAATTGACCCAAACTCATTAATTTCGTGCAGATTCGAGTCGGATTATCGTGTCGTGTCAAAAGTTATCAGCCTTATTATGTGCATGCCCCAATCTAAACACCTTAGGACATTCACGATTGGAGCTCTCCTGCCACACCATGATTCTCCTCTATGTCATTATTCCCCTTTTTTGTATGCACTAGGTCGCAGCTTCCATAATGACACTCTCCCTCCATGCCTCTAATATTAATTTTTCATATTCACTATTAAACTTCAAAATTGAAATACAAGTACACAATATATAATAAGAAACGACTTCATATATATTAAAATAAAACTATGGTCTAATATAAAATGAAATAATATCTACAAGTTATATTTTTCGATCCTCATGAGTGCGTGCGAAATGAGGATGTGCGCGCGGAGCTCCTCCTCGATCATCTTTGACGTATCCTTAGAGCATCCCCGTCCATGCTGGCAAGAGGATGGAAGTGGGCTCGGACCCACTTTTTGTCACACCTCAACCCTTATGACATATGCACTTACTATAAATAAACTCAAGATTTTAAAATAAATAATCCACACGTCAAGTAAATATAAAACACATTATATAATTTCAAAAATCAACATTTATCAAGTACATATTTCAAAACATTTTAAACCGTAGTGGACCCTCTCACCACTCTATATACTATACATTTATCTACATGCAAAAATAATGAGGAGGAGAAGTTGCCAAAATGCGTCAGCCGCCGACCCTGATAACATGTGGAGTTCCTACGACCTATGTCAACGAATAATTTCACTGATATCTTATTCCTGAAAAATATTAGTGGTTTATATGAGCCACAACTCAGTGCATATAAACCTTACCTTTAATTCCACATCCCGGATATCAATATATTCTTTAACCAATATATATAACAATAACCAACAAATATTAGAAACAATTTCATATACATATGCATATGCCACACTAGTCAGTTTATTATTCTGTGACAAATCAAGCCTGACATCTGCCCGGGATTCCATTGTATCTGACTCGAAGGTCTCATTGCCATTGTACATATATATATGACCCGAAGGTCCATTGCCATTGTATATATGACCTGTAAGTCTCATTGCCATTGTATACATATATATGACCCGAAGATCCATTGCCACTGTATATATGACCCGTAGGTCCATTGCCATTGTATATGACCCGTAGGTCCATTGCCATTAATATCAGACCCAGGGCATGATTGTCACATATCCTCTTTAATCAAATGATTCAAATGATTCGAATGATTTCAATACCATACATCAACATATCCATTGCACCAATTACATAACCATATATTCCATCAATAACTCCAATACTATAGATAAACATATCAATTGCACAAATCACATATCCACATCATATTACACCATCAATATCAAATAACACATAACCATTTCAGGCTAACATAATATACTTCAAATATTCACTCAAATTTAACACGTAGCAAATCAATCACATAAAATATATAAAATTATAAGTGTGATTTATACACACCTGATTACGACAAATAATCTAATCGAGTTTTTGATTCTGTCTCATGTTCCATGGTGGCCCTCAATCTTGAAACTGAAAATATGCGTGTGCTTCCTCTCCTAAATTTCAATCCTATCATTTTATTTTAATTTTTCCTAAAATTCCTCTCGTCCCTACTAGCTAAACTCATGTTCTCATAATCCTTTTCCTTTTTCTTATTAGTAATATAGTCAAGTAAACCGACTCACATATATTAACCAAATGCCCCCCTTTTTTTTCTGTGTTAATACGTGTAATTTAAATGGCTACACGTGGGACTCTAAAATGAGTCCTTATCCCAAATCTCGTATTGCATAGTACTAGTATATATTTGTTTACATAATATATATCCCATGCACATATATAGTTCCATGTACACAAAGACACACATACGCACACTTATAATATTCATATATAATAATTAAAGAAAAATATGTATTGTATACATATAACTCAATTAAGTTAATCATCTAACTTTATAATTTTGTTTAACTTATCTACATATAAACAATTCTATTTATTAGTCATGAAAAATAAAAACTATTCTTATGATATCCATAAAATATATATATTATATAGCCAACCCATTGCATTATAGCATGTAATAATAAACATATATTATAGACTATTAATTTAACTATTAAGATATACTATAAAAATTAGTCCTAATATGACAATGAAAATATGCAATTGTGCAAAATGATGCAGGTTTCGGGTTGGGGATGTCACACTTTTAATCATTTTTTACTCTCTGCTCTTCCCCAAGAGCACAACACCCACATCCATGTTCTTCCGCAAGGACATACTCAAGGGTCCAACCATTCTATTATTCAGTTTAAATAAAAACATTTCCACAATATTAAAATGCATTAAAAATACCCGGACTATTATTACAAATTACAAAAAAAATAAAAATTACACAATTAAAGTCGTAAAAATTAAAACTTACAAACTTAAAATTCAAAAAAAAAAAATTACATAATTAAAAATACCCCTGTGGAAGACTAGTCCTGTGGTCCTATCCCCAATGTTTTTCGGAGACCCCATATCATTGCCAAATGTGAATCAAGTTGCTCGGGAGTCATCCGAGACCTATCGGCCAAATTGAGTTGAGCCAAAAGGGACCACAACGAGTTGGTGGGGGGTTGAGGTGGCACAAAGGGAGCGGGATCGGGAGTGGGGGCGGATGGAGTCGCGGCCCGTCGGCAGTAGGCCGTCGCCTACTTCCTTGCGGCCGGCGTTGGGAACTGCTCGGGCCGGCGTCGGGGTTACCCAAGTTAGTTCCGGCAAGCTGGCTATCCACCTCATCGGAGCCGCCATCGGATAGGGAGAACGACCTCGACCATTTGCCGGAGGAGTTGGAGGAGGATGATACACCTCCCCTATACTTCGGATTTCTACGCACCTGCTGCCAAGCGCCGAGGTGCTTGAATGGTTTTCCATGCATGGAATGGTAGGTCGACATGGGGCCCGTGATGATGTCGGCCTCGCTCATGCCGCTCCCCGCCGCACGTTGTTCCTGTAGGTAATACCCCTGGAACTTTTGGATTTCTTCGTTGGCTCTGAAGATGGTGTGATTGCGCGTCAATGGCAAAAACTACAAATCTTGAATCTAACTTGAGCGAAAAATAAAGCACAACTCTGTTTACGTGGTTCGTCCGTAAAGGCTTACATCCATGGAGAAGACGATCTACTTTATTCACTCAAACACCAAGATCAAAGATACAAGAGAATACAATCACCGATCACACTCAAACCACTCTACTTTTAAAGAGAAACTCTAACTCTCGGGAATCTCTAATGAAGAAGGTGATCTCACAAAAAAAGTGTGTTGTTGTAACTTGCTAACTAACTATGATACATCAAGAAGTAGAATATATACTCTCAGCTCCCACGGTTAGGATGACTCAGCTCGCATTCACCTTCACATCTCACTCCAACCGTATTAACCGCCCATCTATAGTTAATTGCATTTTGGCCCTCGAGCTTCCAACCTTGTTCAGTAGCTCTCACCATATCTCAACAAATCTCCACCTTGAGAATAGTGAACAAATCTCAGACCATCTTCTCTTCCCCCATTCTTCTAGTTATATTCCAAACCAATCAGCCCCAAGCAATATCTCAACTTGGTGGTAGGAATAACCATTGTTAGCATGTCTGAAGCATTGTCATCCGTTGATACCTTTCGTCACTCTCACTGCTCCTTTGTTCACCTCATCCCTAATAAAATGAAGTCCCACATCTACATTGATACGATCATGGAGGCCGTGCGTCAAGGATTTCAGCTACAGCTGGATTCAACCGAAAACCGTCCTATCGAGATGATATCCGAAAGCTATGAAACTGCCACCATTGTCTTCGTCTTGGAAACGGCTTCGCGTGGGTGTCTTGCACATCCCAATCGGAGTCGGACTGAGGGAGTTATGGCGGTTTTACGGAAGTCGCGCAGAGAAGGCAGGGAGCTTCGGGAAAAACGCCCGGCCGGGCGTTTTTTACTGTGCAAAACGCCCGGGGACAGGGAAAACGCCCGGGCGGGGCATTTTGGCATGTGAAAAACGCCCGACCAGGCGATTATGCCGATTTTTATATTTTGTGGGCCAACTTTCTATTTTTGGACCCATAGTATAAATACCTCTTGATGTTATTCCATTTCCTGAGGTTTTTGCTGAATTATATGCTTGAGAGCTTTGTTTCCTCTTGGAGAGGGTTTCTATCCAATTCCTAGATTTAGGTTGCTTGAATCCATCAATTGCTAGTTCAAGCATGGGATTTCCATCAATTGCTAGTTCAGGCACGGATCTTGGTATGCTTTGAGGTTTGTGGTTCCCTTGAAGATTTAGCCATGGATGCATGTTAGTATGTTGTAAGTGTCTTAGCTTGCCTCATCAATGACTATGTATCACAATTTCCACTCTATCCAATGTTACTTCTTGTTTCGATCATCTTAGTTTCCTAAATTCTTGTTGGGTTGCCTTTATTGATAAAATAGAAAATCAAGTCTCACAAAAATACCTAGATCAAGCATCACAAATGGGTAAATTCTTGGGAAATGGATCACAAAATACATGGATCCACATCATTTGGTATCAGAGCCTAGTACCCACTAGGTGTTTGATCTATTGTTGACCACGGGTGCTCGACGTCAAGGGTCCTCCCTTCGGCGTGAACCATGGGTTGATTGGGGCCCAAGGATGAAAGAGAAGACACGCCAAGGATCCAATAAAGCTAGAGGGCCTCCCCAGGATGCAAGGAACAGAGAAGGCTCGGATTTGAGGACAAATCCTTTCCAAGAAGGGGAGGATGATACGATCATGGAGGCCGTGCGTCAAGGATTTCAGCTACAGCTGGATTCAACCGAAAACCGTCCTATCGAGATGATATCCGAAAGCTATGAAACTACCACCATTGTCTTCGTCTTGGAAACGGCTTCGCGTGGGTATCTTGCACATCCCAATCGGAGTCTGACTGAGGGAGTTATGGCGGTTTTACGGAAGTCGCGCAGAGAAGGCCGGGAGCTTCGGGAAAAACGCCCGGCCGGGCGTTTTTTACTGTGCAAAACGCCCGGGGACAGGGAAAACGCCCGGGCGGGGAATTTTGGCATGTGAAAAACGCCCGACCGGGCGATTATGCCGATTTTTAGATTTTGTGGGCCAACTTTCTATTTTTGGACCCATAGTATAAATACCTCTTGATGTTATTCCATTTCCTGAGGTTTTTGCTGAATTATATGCTTGAGAGCTTTGTTTCCTCTTGGAGAGGGTTTCTATCCAATTCCTAGATTTAGGTTGCTTGAATCCATCAATTGCTAGTTCAAGCATGGGATTTCCATCAATTGCTAGTTCAAGCATGGATCAAGTAGAGGTATGCTTTGAGGTTTGTGGTTCCCTTGAAGATTTAGCCATGGATGCATGTTAGTATGTTGTAAGTGTCTTAGCTTGCCTCATCAATGACTATGTATCACAATTTCCACTCTATCCAATGTTACTTCTTGTTTCGATCATCTTAGTTTCCTAAATTCTTGTTGGGTTGCCTTTATTGATAAAATAGAAAATCAAGTCTCACAAAAATACCTAGATCAAGCATCACAAATGGGTAAATTCTTGGGAAATGGATCACAAAATACATGGATCCACATCATTTGGTATCTAGAGCCTAGTACCCACTAGGTGTTTGATCTATTGTTGCTTTGGGTTGGTTATTTTTTTTCCTTTTGTCCTTTGTTTTTGCTCTGTTTTGTTGGGATGACCGGATTGATCAATTGTGCTTAGATTAAGCTGAAATTTGGTGTATATGATCTATGTTATGTGACCTACGTACCTGGAAAAAGGTCATCAAAAAATTCCTTCGTTTGCCTAGTTAACCGTGAAGATTAACATCATTGCCCTGTTTTGGCATAGTTGGGGAAAACCATACAAAACCTATCCAATTATCAAATCTGACTATATATGGCCATTTTTCCCTTGATCTATACTTGTTTGGGAATCTATCCACCAAAATTCATCCAAATTGGGTTTGGGAATCAATACCAAAAAAAATCATAAAGATCAGCCAGATTTCAGCAAAAGTGTCACCCCTTGTTTGTTTTTCTTTGACTTGCATCTTGCTAATATGTGTTTATGGCTTTGTCTTCTTGATTTTGTTGACCAAGGAGTATACCTTGATTGATCCACCTCAAGCACTTAAATCTTGGAATTGGATTTGTGAGTGTGAGTGAATCCACCTTTCTCACAATATTCTAAGCCTTTGTCGAGAGTTATTGGGGAGTGATTTGAGGGGGTTTGGGACATCATGGTTGAGTTCATCTTCTTAAATTCTACTTTTTTTTATTACTAACCTCTAGGACTAGTTCCTAGTGTTTGTTTTATTTGTAGGTACTTACTCTATGCCTCCTCGCACCCGGTCCAACAAAATGGCGGGGACAAGTGCGGAAGGGGAGGAAACAAGCATGACTCACCCTATACCCGATGGGGACCTTGTGAGCATGATGGCACAAATGATGAAGGAATTCAAGGAAGAGATGATGATCCAAATGGATGTGCGAGCAAAAGAATCCATTGCTCAATCAAAAGAATCCGAAACCCGCATACTTGCCGCCCAAAACACTTTATTTGAGGAGTTCAACACCTTGAAGGGAGGCCGCACATCTAGGACTCCTACTTCTAGGGGTAACCATCTACCTAATGTTGCCCCGGAGGAGATGATGGAAGAAGTGGTGTATGAGGGATGACAACGGGGGAATGATAGAAATAGAGTCAATCACATGGAGAATGATCGGTTTGGGGGAAGAAATGGTGCTCATGGCCATTTTAAAGGTGACTATGAATCAAGGTACCATGGAGATGGACTTGATAGAGGATATAGTGGGAAAAAAGCTCCCAAGTCTCATGGAGAGTGGTATTCTAGGAGGGTGAGAGATCAAGTTAGCCATAAGGGGTTTGAGAGGCCAATTGAAGAAGAAGTCTCATATAGAGCTCGATTGAGGCCTACCTACCCACATGGTGGTGTTGACACAAACCAAAGAGGTAACTCATCAAGTAATTTGGCTACACCCTCTTCTTTCCATTTATCACATAAGTCTCTTGATGTATATGGAAATGTCTCCTCTTCGAAGAGCTTAATCCAAATTAGTAGAAAAAAAGAACGAGAGAGAGAGAAAAGGCTTGAGAGTGAATGTGAGTCTAAAAAGCCAAGAGAGCGTGATAAAAGACAAGAGTGTGAGGTGCAAAAGTCAAGAGAGAGTGGTGGGGGTGAGAGAAAAGAAAAATATCAAATGAGAGAAAAACCACAAGCACAAGTGAGTAAAGGGTGCTTGTTAGATTCTAAGGTCAACCTTGGGTGGGCACCAAATGATCCTTTGCCTCTTGCCCTTGGTGAGGAAACTAAACCCTTACCCACTAACACTTCTTCTATGTCTTTTTGTGTTCACGAATTTGTAGGAAATTTAATTGAAGGCATGGAAGTGAGGCATCATGTTGTACATGGCTTGGAAACTACTCACCCGGAGAAGGAACAAGAGGAACGAGGGCAAGTGGATGAACTCCTTGCCCAAGGTTCAAGTGCACTATCCTTATCTCCTTGTGATGTTTCATTGAATGAGATTATGTTAAAGAAGCCCCTTTGTGTTGATAAATTTGTTATTGATGTCTGGTGTAAAAAGTGGTCTCATGAGCTTGAAACTTTGAATGCTAAATCTACCTTTGCACCATATATTGATCCTTTCTTGGTAAAATCAAGCATTGAGAGACATGACATTTCTCTTGTGGCTTCTACCTTGAATGTTAGAGTGACTTCCTTGCATGCTACGATGCCTAAGCTTTCATTTGTTGGTAATTTTGAGTTTCATGTGTATGTTGGTGAGGATAGTAAGACCAAGAAGAGTAACATGGATAATGACTTTAGAACTTGGTGTTTGCTATGTCTTCATTGCAAAGTGGTTAAACCCTTCAATGGGATTGGAGTGTTCTATGACCGTTTTGTGAAGGATTTTTCCACTCATATGTCTCTTGTGGATGGTGTTGTGATTAATGACATAAAATTACATCGTTCTCATGTTTGTGGTATTATTTTAAAATTGTTGGAGCATTTGAGTGGGGGTAATTTGGAAACTTTTCTCTTGATACTTGATGTTGCTTCTCATAAGTTCCTCATGCATGATGTTGTTCTTACTCTACATGTTGTGCATGAAGGTATATGGATGCATTGCTCATATATTTTTGATCATTTCTTGAAATTGTTGGGACAAGTGAGTGAGATCCCTTGTAATAAACTTGGTTTGTTGGTTGAGACACTTTCTTGCAAACTTAATGTGAATTATCATAAACCTCCTCTATATTCTGACCAAGAGTTTGTCAATTTGTGGAAGAGAACTTCTTATTTGAGCAAGAATGGTGTGTTAATGATTGAAAATGATTGTTCGTTGCATGAACGTGAGAATAAAATTTTTGTGCTTAGGCCTCTCTTGATAACTTTCCATTTTGCACCATATGAGGACCCTTTCTTGTATATGCCTTGTCTTGATGAGAATGCCAAATCTTTTGTGAAGATGTTGAAGGACATGGGTATAGATAATGTGGAAATGTTTGAGGCAAAAAGAGTCAAATTGTGTGAAGCTTGTGTCTGGCATAATACTTGTTTTCATTGCATGACAATCAAGCCGTTTAGTGGGGTTGGTATCTTTTATTGTCATTTTGTCAAAGACTATGCATCACATGGTTTTGTTTGGGACTTCAATGTAAAAGAATGCCTGGGTATTTGTTTCAACATAGCTTATGTATTAGTTTTGAGCTTGTTAGAGTGTGTCCACCGTCGTGGTATGGTGACTTTTATTAGAGTCGTTAGTGGTCTTAATCTCTATCATCCTACATGGATATTTGATTTGATCTCGTGCTATTTTATAGGTGTACGGAATCCGGATTTGAGGGCAAATCCTTTCCAAGAAGGGGAGGATGATATGACCACGGGTGCTCGACGTCAAGGGTCCTCCCTTCGGCGTGAACCATGGGTTGATTGGGGCCCAAGGATGAAAGAGAAGACATGCCAAGGATCCAATAAAGCTAGAGGGCCTCCCGAGGGTGCAAGGAATAGAGAAGGCTCAGATTTGAGGACAAATCCTTTCCAAGAAGGGGAGGATGATACGATCATGGAAGCCGTGCGTCAAGGATTTCAGCTACAGCTGGATTCAACTGAAAACTATCCTATCGAGATGATATCCGAAAGCTATGAAACTGCCACCATTGTCTTCGTCTTGGAAACGGTTTCGCGTGGGTATCTTGCACATCCCAATCGGAGTCCGACTGAGGGAGTTATGGTGGTTTTACGGAAGTCGCGCAGAGAAGGCAGGGAGCTTCGGGAAAAACGCCGGCCGGGCGTTTTTTACTGTGCAAAACGCCCGGGGACAGGGAAAACGCCCGGGCGGGGCATTTTGGCATGTGAAAAACGCCCGACCGGGCGATTATGCCGATTTTTATATTTTGTGGGCCAACTTTCTATTTTTGGACCCATAGTATAAATACCTCTTGATGTTATTCCATTTCCTGAGGTTTTTGCTGAATTATATGCTTGAGAGCTTTGTTTCCTCTTGGAGAGGGTTTCTATCCAATTCCTAGATTTAGGTTGCTTGAATCCATCAATTGCTAGTTCAAGCATGGGATTTCCATCAATTGCTAGTTCAAGCATGGATCAAGTAGAGGTATGCTTTGAGGTTTGTGGTTCCCTTGAAGATTTAGCCATGGATGCATGTTAGTATGTTGTAAGTGTCTTAGCTTGCCTCATCAATGACTATGTATCACAATTTCCACTCTATCCAATGTTACTTCTTGTTTTGATCATCTTAGTTTCCTAAATTCTTGTTGGGTTGCCTTTATTGATAAAATAGAAAATCAAGTCTCACAAAAATACCTAGATCAAGCATCACAAATGGGTAAATTCTTGGGAAATGGATCACAAAATACATGGATCCACATCATTTGGTATCTAGAGCCTAGTACCCACTAGGTGTTTGATCTATTGTTGCTTTGGGTTGGGTTATTTTTTTTTCCTTTTGTCCTTTGTTTTTGCTCTGTTTTGTTGGGATGATCGGATTGATCAATTGTGCTTAGATTAAGCTGAAATTTGGTGTATATGATCTATGTTATGTGACCTACGTACCTGCAAAAGGTCATCAAAAAATTCCTTCGTTTGCTTAGTTAACCGTGAAGATTAACATCATTGACCTGTTTTGGCATAGTTGGGGAAAACCATACAAAACCTCTCCAATTATCAAATCTGACTATATATGGCCATTTTTCCCTTGATCTATACTTGTTTGGGAATCTATACACCAAAATTCATCCAAATTGGGTGTGGGAATCAATACCAAAAAAAATCATAAAGATCAGCCAGATTTCAGCAAAAGTGTCACCCCTTGTTTGTTTTTCTTTGACTTGCATCTTGCTAATATGTGTTTATGGCTTTGTCTTCTTGATTTTGTTGACCAAGGAGTATACCTTGATTGATCCACCTCAAGCACTTAAATCTTGGAATTGGATTTGTGAGTGTGAGTGAATCCACCTTTCTCACAATATTCTAAGCCTTTGTCGAGAGTTATTGGGGAGTGATTTGAGGGGGTTTGGGACATCAAGGTTGAGTTCATCTTCTTAAATTCTACTTTCTTTTATTACTAACCTCTAGGACTAGTTCCTAGTGTTTGTTTTATTTGTAGGTACTTACTCTATGCCTCCTCGCACCCGGTCCAACATACCCTGACTGTGACTTTCTAGTGTCATAGCTCATTGCGTAGTCAAAATCTGAGAATCCTACCAACTGATCTCCACCTTCATTCTGATTTCTTCTGAACACTATTGCGTAGTCTGTAGCCCCCTTCAAATATCTCAGGATCCATTTAAGATCATGCCAATGCTCCATGCCCGGGTCAGCCATGAATCTACTTACTACACTGATAGCATGGCTCAGATCAGGCCTAGTTCACACCATTGTGTACATCACACTCCCAATGATGCTTGCATAAGGAATCTTGTTCAATTCTTTTCTCTCATCTTCAGTGGCTGCGCACTGATCCTTACTGAGCTTAAACTGTTGTGCCAATGGGAATGTCACTGCTTTGGAGTCATGCATCTGGAACACTACGAGGAAGAGGATGAGGAGGACGGGAGCTGTGGTTGTCCTCCGGAGTTTGGGAGCCGCCGATCCCTCCCGTTCCCGATCCTTGTTTGGGTGCCCCCCCGTATCGCCCATCGAGTGCATCTTGCTCATCCACCGGATAAGGCCATGCTCATCCACAGGATAAGGCCAGTAGCCACCCAAAATTTGAGAACCTTCGGTTTGAGGAGGGGGCAAGAATTCCGTATCCAGATGAGAGAATGGTGTTGGGTTGAACCATTCATGGTTCCATCCGTGGGAGTCGGAGAGGTGATCACCGGAGCCGGACAATTTTTTTTTTTGCAAGAGTGAAAGATTGAGAATTGACGAGAGAATTTAGATGAGAATTATATAGTATGGTGTGAAATTTTTTGTGTGGAAATGGGGGTATTTATAGATGAAAAATATAAATTTTGAGGGAAAAAATGAAAAATAAAGTAAAAGTGGAGAGAAAACAGATATAATTTATTGGGAAGTGGGAAAATATTTTTTTTTTTTAAATAATTTTTAAATTAAATTTGAATTTTAAAAAAAATAGAAAAAGCCAACGGCATTGCCGTTGGCAGGAGGCTGCCACATCGACCTACTCAGCGGCACGGGCGTGCTCTTATTATCGAGAAGTTAGGGGTTTCATCTTCGGAGAAAGTTAGTGGTAAGACCGTCCTCACGGAGGGCGAAGATACAATCAGTTTACATTCAGTTTTTGCACTCTTATTCCGTCGAACTTCAACGTTTCCGAAGTCGATTGGTTGCTGGCTAATTACCGATTATCTATGCATTTAGTTTATTTCATGATGGTGTTTATTTTGTGTTGATTTACGTTGATTCTGTGGTTTTGAGGTTTAGTTTCAGAAGTTGAATGCTATTCTCTATTTTGGATGTTTCTGTGCTTGATCTGGGAAATAGGTTGTGGATCTATGTTGTTGTTGTTGATCGGTGGTTGATCGGCGAATCTGTAGCTATGGACATAAATTTGGACGGAGTTTGTTTCGGATGCTTGGATCCGGAGTGGATTTAGCATCCGAAGTGTGGATCTGAATAGGGGAAACCGAGTTGTGCATGGATTATGAATTTTCTGCTCTCTTTTCATTTTACTTCGTCTAGTAGTCGCAGATCTGCTTAGGTTAAATTGTTCTTCGATTTTGTTGCTTTAAATCCAGTGTGGTTGTTTCGATTTACGTCATATCTCTGTTTTTACTGGATGTTTCATGCCAATTGTTGGAGAAGATGATGTCGCTGTTAGTTAGTATTTTAGTTCGTTGTTTTTCAGCTTTTCATCCGTATTTTACCTTTTCAATAAATGGTACCCACCGTCGGTTGTTTTCCCAGGTCTAGGTAATTTAGGGAATAGTTTTTTAGATCTAGTGATTGTCCCGCTGTTCCAGTAAAATGCAATTTTCCTGTTTGTCTAGATCTAGTTGTTAGCATAGCAGATTTCAACACCAAGTCTAGTTTAATTTCCTCAACCCAAATTGTGTGGCAGCACCTAATCCTAAAATAGTCCCCAATCCTTGAACATGTTTAATTGCGCATTCATCTCTGTGGGATCGATCCCTACTTCCATGTGCTAATTTTAGTATACGTGGTTGAGGGTTTTGAAGAGGTATTCTGTGTGTCCGACGACCGAGATCTTTCGACGATCCGTGAGTTCCTAGACCCTGTGATCTAGTGGATTCGCTGGATCTAGTGAGCTTGATATTCCTTACTGTGCACACAGTCTAAACCCGGTAGCTTCAAATGGCGCCGTTGCCGGGGATGGATGGCATTAATTGTTTATGCGTTTGAGGATTTGGTGTAAATAGTTTAATTTCTGTTATTTTATTTTTCTTGACAGTTTATGAACACGGGCTTCCATTCTGGAAGTTGGGCTAGTTCATCTGGGTCAGGAAACGCCCGATACAAGTGGCAAGTCAAAGAGTCTACGTCCACTGTCACTACCAGATCAGGATTAGGGACAGTAGACCCGTTTCCGTTCGAATCAAAAAGTGAGAAGGAGTGGAACTCGTCAGGAGAAGAGGACCCGAAGTCATCCATAGAAACAGAGCATTCCGAGACTGAGGAGGAGGAAGACCCAAATATGGCTCATTTAGTGGATCCCGATCCGGAGATAGGTTCACTCACCGCGCATCTAGACGGTGAGCCCGCCCATGCCATAGTCTCAAACTCACGCCGGAGGTCTATCGATATCAAGAAAAATGTCCTCGGGGTTTTGCCCACATTCTCTGGACGGAGGAACGAATGTCCTTACGAATTCCTAAACGAGTTTAGTAAGCTGTGCAGCATTCAAAAGCGACCCAACGAGGCGACTGAGGAGGACTACCGTTTACGCGCAGTCCCGTTTGCCCTTAAAGTAAAGGCTAATACTTGGCTGCTGAGACTCCCACCAGACTCGATCAACACATGGAAGGATTTCAAGCTGGAGTTCTTGGATTATTTTTTCCCGTCCAACAAGACGAACGCTTTGAAGAAGGAGATCCAGGAGTGCAAGTAAGAATATGATGAGTCTCTGAGCTCCTATTGGTCCCGGTTCAAGGGACTGTTGGATGCTTGTCCGAACCATAGGATGATTGAGGCAGAGACTTACTATCTGTTTTACGAAGGTGCAAACCCTGAATCAAAATACTTGATGAATTCCTCGAGCGGAGGAAATTTTACCAAGAATAAAGCAAGTGAAGCCAGAGAAACTTTGGGAAGATTGATCGAGGCGAAAAAGGCCTATGATACCCCGCGGAGCATTTTGAGGAAGGGATCGGCCAATGCAGTAACAAAGCAAGATGATAAGAAAGTGGAGGACAGGATAGATAAATTGGAGAAAGCACTGTTGAATGCTATTGAGAAGTACAGCCCTCATGCTCCATCGGAAAATGAGAAACCCCCTGGTCCAGAGGAAAGGCAACTTCAACCTTATTACAGTCAACCGTGTGAAGGGGAGTGCCAAGCCCAGGCAAATTCGATGGGAAGCTGGAATCCGGATGGAAGTTGGAACCAAGGAAGGCAAAAGGAGGCCCCATGGAGGACTCACCCCAATTTTAGATGGACTGACAATGATCGAAGTTAGCCGCCCCCACTGCAGATCACAAATTATGCACACCCTCCAGAGAGGCAGTCCAACTGGTCAGGGAGAAATTAAGAGGGGCAACTGCAATTGGGATACAGGAATCAGGACCATACTAATTGGGGGAGCAGGAATCAGAACAATCCAGGGAGCTCCTATGTGCCACCGCACCAGAGGAGTAACCAAGGGAACTATCAGAATTCCCAACCAAATCACCAAGGGACTCAAAGGTCTAGCAACCAGTACAATAACCACCAAGGAAATCAAGGGAACTATCGGCAAACCCAAGGACAGAACCAAGGTCAAGGATCAAATTCAAATCAATTCAACTCCAAGCCTCCAAGGAGTTTGGATGACATGGTCCACGACTTAGTGAATTCGCAGCAGTTCATGCAGAATAATCTGCATTCCAACAATGACGTAGTGCATAAACTGCAAGACGCCCAGTTGGAGCACAAAGCAGCTATGGACATGATGGCAAAGCAACTGTCTCAGATTGCGGTTTCTTTGAATGAGATGCGGGGAAACGAAGTAAAACTTCCTGCCACGGTCAAGCCACCCGACCGAGCAAACATTAGTCAGATCACCTTGAGATCCAGGCGGGGCTATGAAGGACCGACACTGGATATCGACGAAGAGATACCCGCACAGGCAAGGAAGGGGAAGGAAAGTCAAGTGTTTCAAGGGGATAGCCCTAGACCCAGAGAAGTTCATGTTCAGGATGACCTCCAGAAGGGTGATTTAGAGGGATCTTTACCTCGAGCAGCTGATCCATTTTTCCTAGATCCAGAGCCTGAGTTAGTAAGTAAGGAAGGAAGTAGGGAAGCTGGTGAAACCCCAGCTGAGAGTTCCATAAATGCGGTGAAGCGAGCAAAGCCGTTTCCATACCGAGGGGAAGCCAAGAAAAAGAAGGATGATACAGAGGACCTCATGGAGATTTTTAGCAAGCTGGAAATCAACCTGCCCTTCTTGCAAGCCCTGAAGATGTCTGCCTTTAGCAAGTTCATCAAGGAATTCATAGCTAGGAAGACCAAGCCAGACGGAAAGATTGTGATCGGGGAGAACGTGTCTGCTGTGATACAAAAGAGAAGGATGCCCTCGAAATGCACAGACCCAGGTATGTTCACATTACCCATTTCTCTAGGGGATATCAGAGTCGAGCATTCTATGTGTGATCTAGGGGCGTCTATAAATGTTTTACCGCTTTCGATCTACAAGAAACTGACAGGGGTTAGGATGGTCGCCACCAAGGTGGTAATCCAGTTAGCAGATAGAACTTGCATCTGTCCTGAAGGTGTGTTAGAAAATGTCATAGTCAAGGTGCATGATTTTCTATATCTGCTGATTTCTATGTTATCAAAATGAATGATAATGAGTCTGCTGAGTCCAGTGGTGTGCTTTTAGGGAGACCATTCTTGCGCACTGCTAAGACCATTATCGATGTCTTCGATGGAGCAATTTGCTTGGATTATAATGGGGAAAAATATACATTTAGCAGAGACGAGGGAATGAAAAGACCATTGAATGTTGAGAATTTGTATGTTATAGATGTTATTAACCCCCTGGTCCAAGAATATCTTGAGACGGAATTAATACAGGAACAAATTGACAACTCGGAGTTGAGCCATTTAATCGAACGCGAAGTTGTAGGGTGGTGTGTAGCAATGAACACAGTGGAATTGACAGATGAGGAGCTATCAGAAGCCATCATGGAGTTTTGCAAAAATCCCGAGTCAGCTAGATCAATGAGATCAACTCATGTGGCTAGCCTGGAGAATTCTTCTGGGTCTGGGAATGAGTCATTACCCGATATTGCAGAAAAAATTCCCTTGCCCCAGGAGACGAATGACACAAAGAAAGAACTAAAGACACTTCCACCAGGCCTCAAATATGCTTACTTGGAAGAGAACGAGACATTCCCAGTGATAGTCAACAGTAACTTGACCAAGGAGCAGGAGGAGGAATTGTTGGAAGTAATCAGGCAGAACAAGAAAGCAATAGGGTGGACCCTCTCTGATTTAGTAGGAATCAGCCCTGATCTCTGTATGCACCATATCCGTTTAGAAGAGGGTGCGAAGGCTCACTGAGACGCACAACGGAAACTGAATCCGAACATGCGAGAGGAAGTTCTAAATGAGGTGTTGAAATTGCTCTCTCTAGGGATCATCTACTCCATTCCGGACAGTGAGTGGGTCAGTCCTGTCCATATGGTGTCCAAAAAGTCTAGAATACAGGTTGTCAAGAACGAGCTGGTACCCACTAGGCTGGTGACAGGGTGGAGAATGTGCATCGACTACAGGAAGTTGAATGAGGCCACGAAGAAGGATCACTTTCCCCTTCCTTTCATTGATCAGATGTTAGAAAGGTTGGCTGGCAAACAGTATTTTTGCTTCCTTGATGGATACAGTGGCTATTTCCAGATCTACGTTAACCCAAAGGATCAAGGGAAGACCACGTTCACGTGCCCTTTTGGTACGTATGCATACCGAAGAATGCCGTTTGGGTTATATAACGCACCAGGAACGTTCCAGCGGTGTATGATGAGTATTTTTTTCGGATTTGCTTGAAGTATGCATTGAGATTTTCATGGATGATTTTACCGTATACGGGAATTCATTTGACACCTGTTTCGCCAGCCATGACCTAGTATTGAAAAGATGCCAGGAGAAGCACCTAGTTTTGAATTTCGAAAAATGTCACTTCATGGTGACTGAAGGTATTGTCTTGGGTCACGTGGTTTTTGAAAAAGGAATACAGGTAGACAAGGCAAAGGTAGATGTGATATCAAGGTTACCTTACCCCACGAATCAAAAGGAAGTTAGAGGCTTCCTGGGTCACGCGGGATTTTATAGGAGGTTTATCAGGGATTTCGCGAAAATCGCGCAACCGCTCACTCATCTGTTGCACAACGATGTGGAATTCGTCTTTGACGAAGGATGCAAGAAGGCCTTTCAGTGTCAGCACCAATAATCAGGGCTCCAGAATGGAATCACCCTTTTGAGATAATGTGCGACGCAAGTGATTTCGCTGTAGGAGCTGTTCTAGGGCAGAAGATAGACGGAAGAAGTTATGTGATTTTCTATGCATCCAAGACTCTTAATCAAGCTCAGAAGAACTATGATACCACGGAGAAGGAAATGTTGGCTGTCGTCTACTCGTTCGAAAAATTCCGACCTTATCTTCTTGGGTCGAGGGTTATAGTCTTCATAGATCACGCAACAATAAAGTACTTACTGGCTAAGAGAGAGTCTAAGCCGAGGTTAATCCGTTGGGTGTTGCTTTTGCAGGAGTTTGATTGGGAAGTGAGAGACAAAAGAGGAACGGAGAATAGAGTAGCCGGTCACTTGAGCAGAATTCATCAAGGGGAAACGGAGGAGGCCATACCCGATGCTTTTCCTGAAGAGCATTTGTATTATCTAGGGGATTTTCCTAGACAGATCAGTTGGGAGGCAGTTTTGGCATTAACCGGTCTAGGAGAATCCGACAAGGGGAAGCGAACACTTAAGCAGAACCATGGTTTGCTGACTTAGCAAACTACTTGGTCACAGGAGAGGTGCCAAGTTCAGACGAAGTTTCCCGGGCCCAGAAGATGAAAATTAAAAGTGAAGCCAAATATTACTTTTGGGATGATCCTTACTTATGGAAGATGTGTTCGGATCAAGTGATTAGATGCTGCATTCCCGAATGGGAACAAAGAGATGTGCTGAATCATTGCCACACTTTGGCATGTGGAGGTCACTTTGGACCAAGGAAGACAGCAAGGAAAGTATTGGATAGTGGGTTCTACAAGCCGACACTTAATAAAGATGCTTTCGAGTTTTGTCAGTGTTGCGAGAGATTCCAACAGACAGGGGGAATTTCAAGGAGGGACGAGATGCCCCAGGTCCCGGTGATTGTCTGCGAAATCTTCGACGTGTGGGGGATGGACTTCATGGGACCGTTTCCATCATCCTGTGGGAACACATATATATTGATTGCAGTAGACTATGTGTCTAAATGGATAGAAGCTAAGGCCACCACGACATGTGAATCGAAGGAGGTGGTAAAATTTCTGAAGGCCAATATCTTCAACAGATACGGAGTTCCTCGAGCCATCGTCTCAGACCAAGGAACACATTTCTGTAATCGCACCATCGAGGCTCTGATGAAGAAATATGGTGTTCACCATAGGGTATCTACCCCGTACCACCCTCAGTCAAACGGCCAAGCAGAAATTTCTAATCGCGAGATCAAGGCAATATTGGAAAAGACAGTTAATCCGTCAAGGAAAGACTGGAGTAAGAGGCTCGGTGATGCACTATGGGCCTACAGAACTGCTTTCAAGACTCCTATTGGAATGTCGCCTTATAGGCTGGTGTTTGGCAAAATGTGCCACTTGCCCGTGGGTATAGAGCACAAGGCGTACTGGGCAGTCAAGGAGATGAGTATGAAGCCTTCGGCTTGTGAAGAAGAAAGGAAGTTACAGTTACAAGAACTGGAGGAACCGAGGCTGGAGTCTTATGAGTCTGCTATGTGGTATAAGGAAAGGACAAAGTTATGACATGACAAGAATCTCTGGGTCAAGGAACTCCATGTGGGACAGAGGGTGCTCCTTTTCCAATCCCGGCTCAAGCTGATGCCAGGAAAGTTGAACTCTAAATGGATCGGTCCTTATACCATCGTCGACCTCCCCGCAAACGGAGCAGTAGAGATCCAGGGAAGTGCCTCTAACTCTGTTCCTTTTCTTGTTAATGGCCATAGAGTTAAAGTCTATAGGGATAATTCTGAGTTGTGTGTAGTGGAGGAAGTGCCACTACGCGCACTCCCTATTATCACCTAGTCGGACAAGGAGGTATTCTCGATGAATTCCTGGGTCAGGTAAATTGGTTGACATTTTAAATATATAAACTAAAACCAGGGGATCTCGGGA
Organism: Salvia hispanica; assembly: GCF_029641045.1. Classification (NCBI taxonomy): domain Eukaryota; kingdom Viridiplantae; phylum Streptophyta; class Magnoliopsida; order Lamiales; family Lamiaceae; genus Salvia; species Salvia hispanica. The sequence goes on along the minus strand of NC_142697.1, from coordinate 8,767,110 downwards.
ATACTCAAAAGGAGTGTGTAAATAATTTAATTGCGTTCTAAATATAGGAAAATCCAAAAAAATGTATATAAAATTTAAATCTTCCAAAAATATTTTCGAAGCACCAGACTCTGTGGGAAAACCGTTGTCTTATATTCTATCCTTGACCTAGGAGTCTGGCGTCTTCAATTTCGTTTTAAGGGTAAAGTCATGGCCAGGGAAATTAGCTAGGGAAGGAGAGTCTGGAGAAGGAAGTCAAGGAGGGATGGAGATAATTTGAATTTCAAATTGGTCGATATTTATGGGAGGTGTACGGTTGCTTACATCACGCCTGCAACCTACCATCCTTTCACCAAAAAAGGCTAACCGGCAGTTTCTCTCTCCAATAATCCCAATCGACAAACTGCATTTTCTCTTCCTTCTCTTTACTTTGTTTCTCTCTCAAGAAATACAAACCCTAACCGAATTCGACCAAGTTTTCCTTTTGATTTCAGATTTACAGCGATGGATCCAACTCAGGCCACCAGAAGTGCGTAGCCGGCGGCGTACAACGCGGTTCTATTGGCAGAATTGACGCAAAAATTGGGAAGCGTCGAGAAGGCGAAAGAAGTTTACGCGCTATTCTCTGCCAGCCTGATGACATCCGCGGCGGCCATACCACCACCGATGATCCCAGCGGATTCGACGGCACAACCCGCAGTTCCCCATGAAGAGAGGCCTCAAGATTCAACCAGGGTACCAGACTCTAGATTTCAACAAACAGAAACCGCTCCAAGCACAAGTGCACTGGAGGCAGACAAGGAAGAGGCAACAAGTGAACTGACGGCTGCTGGTGGGCGGAATGATGGTAACACAGAGGTGGAGGCCGAGAGACAAAGTGGTGGAAACCCTAACTTTGAGGGTGAGAAAAAAGGGGAAACCCCTGTTCAAGAAGAAGTTGCTGAGGGGGAAACCCCTGCTATGGAAGAGTTTGCTGGGGGGGAAACCCCTGTTTTAGAGTTGATGGCTGAGGGGGAAACCCCTATGGAGACTGGGGATGAAACCCTAAAAGATTTTAGGGGAGCGACCCCTGAACCCATAATGGAGGGGGCGACCCCGAGTGACGTCAGAAGGGAAACCCCTGTTTATATCGGGGGGGGGACCCCGATGGTGGATGATGTGGGGGAAACCCCGGAAAAGCTTTTGGAAGAGACAGACCTAGATACTACTGGAGTATCGGAGCCCGTCGAGGAAGGGCTAGATCTGATTGTGGACCTGGTGGACGACCAGGAAGAAGACGAACCCCGGGTGGACGAAAGAGCAGAAAGGAGAAGGGCCAGGAGGAGTCTGCTAGACGAAGTAGATGACTTGGTCTATTCTGAGAAAGAGGAGTTCCCTGCCCGAGGGACAGAAGCTGAAGAGGCTGAGGATCGTCGCCTGGCCAAGGAAAGGGCAAGGAAAGGAAAGGCAGCTGCGACCCAGTCAAAACGGTCAAGGAAAGCTCCCTCCGTCGAGGAGGTTGAGGAGCCCCTTTCCCCAGTGACCGAAGTTCCCTCTACCGAGGAACAAGCTGAGCCTACTCCTGAGTCCAATTCTGAACTTGAAGAATCTGAAGAGGAGTTTATCCATGGGCGTCCGGAGGTGTGGCTGACTAAGGAACTGCCGGAGTCGATGAGGCATTTCGACGATCAGAAACGGGCCACAGTGTACAAAGAGAGATGCAGTGCTGGAAAGATGGCTAAGTCTGGCAAGCAGTATAGCTCCGAAGAACTTATGACAATTGCATGTGATGAAGAATTCCGCGCATGTATCTACTCAATCGGATTTGAGTGGTTATTGAGGCACAGTCAGGAGAAGGTGCCCGTAGATTTAGCCCGGGAGTTTTCCTCAACGTTCCGACTAAAGAACACTTCTGACCTCGACGCGGACTTCATCACATTCAGGCTTTTTAACGAAGAACATGAAATGAGCATCAGAGAGTGGTCTTTGAGGATGGGGTTGTTTACCAAGGCTGAGGATGATGAAGGCATATGGAATGAGAGGATGGTTGGCGTACCGAAGAACACGCCAGGGTTCAAAGTGCAAGCAGCATGGGAACTGGTCACCCACTCCAAAGCAGGGGCATTCAAGTCCAGCTACTCCAAGGCCTCTCACATTGAGGACCGCATCCTCCGATTTGCCCAGACGTTTATCAGCTACTCCCTCCGTCCCGCTTTAGCAGTCCCATTGACTTTTCTGCACTCATTTTGTAAAAATGATAATAAATAATTAAAGTGGAGAAATAATAAAATAAAAAAGAGAATAATGTAGAGAAGAGTCTTATCTACATTATTCTATTTTTTACTTTATTATTTCTCCACTTTAACTATTTATTATCATTTTTACAAAATTAGTGCAGAAAAGTCAATGGGACTGCTAAAGCGGGACGGAGGGAGTACAACCTAATGGGAACTGCAAATTCAGCTCTGACAACTACCGACCTCTACTTCACTTGGTGCATGGCGAAAGGCGTAAAGGTGCATCTAGGCTACTGGTTGGCTCAAGCATGTCATCAAATGACAAGCAACCCTGCTCGACATATATATACCTGCCATCTCCTGGGCGCCTACCTCCAGTGGAATATTGACATGAAGATAACCAAAACCGCTCCCTTGGTCGTGATGTGCGAGCCCCCGGAGACTTTCAGTGTTGAATACTTTTTCAACAAAGGGTTACTCCAAGCTCACGGCAAACAAACTTTCTTCTACTAGGTAGGAGACAAGGTGAAAGCGGAGACGGAGGCGGTGGAGGCTGTGGCCAGTGAAGAGATTGAGGAGCTGAAGAAGGACGTGCAAGGTATGAGGAAGGAAATGCAAGTGATGCGAAAGGAGATGGTGAGAGAGCTTGGAGGGGTAAGGAAAGAATTGAGCGGGAATCGTGAAGAGGTGAAGACCCTGCGGGGGAATATTGCGGACTTGGCGGTGAAGTCTGCCAAGCAGAACGAGCGGATGACGGAGGCTGTGGAGCTAATAATGAAGATGTTAAAATGGTTGGAAAAGACACTCCCCTTGACCCAGTCGAAGGTGCTTCCTGGGTCCAGCAGCGAGGTCAAGCAGTCAGGCCGGGGCAGTTCCTCCGTTCAGCGACCACCACACCCGCTCAAGCAATTGGTTACCCCATCCGCGTCCAAGCCAGTGTTAATCCCATCCAGGTCAAAGTCTCTGATGTTAAAGAAACCAGTGTCTAATCAACTAGAGCAAGAGAATGAAGAAGAGGAGCCGGAGGTGCCGGCGAAAAAGAAAGTGAAGATGACCCGACCCGGAGTCCCACCCCATTCTGGATCTCGAGGGAGCCAGACCCAGAAGTGAATCACCCCGATGACCAAGTAACTTTTATTTTCTGCATTCCGTTATATCATTTTTTTTATATGTCTTTGTTATTGTCTGTGTCTCTGTTAATAATTGCTATATGTATTTATCTTCTCCTACTTAGCCCAATGCTTAGTCTAAGTGTGAGAAGTTTGTGTTTTTCTGTTTTACTGTTGTCTTCTCCCACTTAGCCCGATACTCAGTCTAAGTGTGAGAAGTTGTATTTGGATAAATTGTTTGATGTGTGTTGCATTGATTACCCTGTTTCCCCCCTTCACGACGATGGCTTGGGGACAAGCTTGAGTGAAGTGGGAGGGGGAGGGGAGTCAATGCGTGTAGTTGTCAGCATGTTAAGAGTCGTTAAGTGAATATAATACGGCATGATCTCCTTAGTGAGAGTAATCGAAGATGGGATGTATTTCAACTTAGAAGCCCTTTCCTTTAATAAGCCAAGTCAATCTGGACGAAGTAAGAACGATAGAGGATGCCTTAGCTGACTTAACTGTGAAGCCCCACTTTAAGAGCGAGTTACAAGCCTAAACAATTTTGAGCTAACACATGTAAATGGGGCTGCCACTGAATGCTTAGGGAGAGGAGTCATGAAGGAGAAAAATAAGGAATTGGGTTATGAAGGTATAAGCTGGACGAAGTCCAGGTAAAGGAGGTATAAGCTGGACGAAGTCCAGAGAGAAGGAAAAAAAGGGAAATGGAGGAATAAGCTGGACGAAGTCCAGGGGAAATATGTCTAAAGGCAGGAAGCAATAGTAACCTGACCCAACAAAAAAATGGGGGGGGGGGGGAAACGAAGTGTAGAAAGGAGAAAACTCTCATAACCCGACGCTTCAGTGGTATGGCTATAACTTATGAGAGAATCGGTCCTAACATCCCTGGTGAGGAATGAGTGATCGAGTGAATCTAACAATTGGGAAAGTAAAGGGCTATCTTGACGAACTGACAGATTGATTAGGTAGAAGAAGGAAAGGGGCCAATTTGGAGAAGTACAGCTTGTTGGATTGACCTTGATCTTGTGGGGACGGTTGCCTAAAAGTTGAAGCTAGCTCATGCATCTGTGTCTATGTGTTTTCATTTATTTTAAGTGTTTGTTATGTGTGCGTCAGTTATGTCTAGGTCTAGGAGTCTCTACTTAATTAGAGTTTAAGGAGTCGGTCAGGGGACAACCATGCGTTGAAATTCGCCTTATTCTTTTTTCTTGTCTTTATACTTGAGGACAAGTATGATTTAAGTGTGAGCAGTTTGATAAGGCTAATTTCATGCATCGGTTATATGGTGAAAATCACTTTATTTTACTGGGTCTAACGCAATTTTTAAGCCAGGTGTGTGAAGGAAATCGCTAGGTCCAGGAAGAGCTAAAGGCGATGGACTAGTGAAGGAAAGTGAGCAGAATTTGAGGAGAAAAATGGCTAGACGAAGGAAGTCCAAAGCCGAGGGTAACAAAGACTATTCATACCCTGCTGGACCCACTTCTACGCCTATATAAAGAGGAGCATGCAGCACACGATACAGACATGATTTTGCTCTCAGCTCACACACTTACACACACTTGGGAAAAATGGGAGTTCTGGGGTAGTTAGGGGTTTCATCTTCGGAGAAAGTTAGTGGTAACACCGTCCTCACGAAGGCGAAGATACAGTCAGTTTACATTCAGTTTTTGCACTCTTATTCCGTCGAACTTCAATGTTTCCGAAGTCGATTGGTTGCTGGCTACTTACCGATTATCTATGCATTTAGTTTATGTCATGATGGTGTTTATTTTGTGTTGATTTACGTTGATTCTGTGCTTTTGAGGTTTAATTTCAGAAGTTGAATGTTATTCTCTGTTTTGGATGTTTCTGTGCTTGATCTGGGAAATAGGTTGTGGATCTGTGTTGTTGTTGTTGATCGGTGGTTGATCGGCGAATCTGTAGCTATGGACATAAATTTGGACGGAGTTTGTTTCGGATGCTTGGATCCGGAGTGGATTTAGCATCTGAAGTGTGGATCTGAACAGGGGAAACCGAGTTGTGCATGGATTATGAATTTTCTGCTCTCTTTCATTTTACTTCGTCTAGTAGTCGCAGATCTGCTTAGGTTAAATTGTTCTTCGATTTTGTTGCTTTAAATCCAGTGTGGTTGTTTCGATTTACGTCCTATCTCTGTTTTTACTGGATGTTTCATGCCAATTGTTGGAGAAGATGATGTCGCTGTTAGTTAGTACTTTAGTTCGTTGTTTTTCAGCTTTTCATCCGTATTTCACCTTTTCAATAAATGGTCCCCACCGTCGGTTGTTTTCCCAGGTCTAGGCAATTTAGGGAATAGTTTCTTAGATCTAGTGATTGTCCCGTTGTTCCAGTAAAATGCAATTTTCTTGTTTGTCTAGATCTAGTTGTTAGCATAGCAGATTTCAACACCAAGTCTAGTTTAATTTCCTCAACCCAAATTGCGTGGCAGCAGCCAACCCAAAAATAGTCCCCAATTCTTGAACATGTTTAATTGCGCATTCATCTCTGTGGGATCGATCCCTACTTCCCTATGCTAATTTTAGTATACGTGGTTGAGGGTTTTGAAGAGGTATTTGTGTGTCCGACGACCGAGATCTTTCGACGATCCGTGAGTTCCTAGACCCTGTGATCTAGTAGATTCGCTGGATCTAGGGAGCTTGATATTCCTTACTATGCACACAGTCTAAACCCAGTAGCTTCATATACCGAAAATTCATCAGTATGGTATCGGTATGATATTTTGCCATACCACTTTTTGTGGTACGGTATGCGGTATAACGTACGGTATACCGACCCACCCCTACCATTGACTATCATAAAAATATTTGTTCATTTTTTTTCTTTTTGCCAAAATTATATTTTTAGGTGTTTTGAATTCAATTTAGAAAATAAAAAGAATATTTGATTTTGCTAGATTATTTGGCTGACTTAGAATTCAGGAACTATTTATTATTATTATTATTATTATTATTATTATTATTAGTATTATTATTATTATTATTGATTTTGGATATTTAATTGTTCCAAAACAAATTAAAAAGCTAAGAACCGTTATATCAGTATCAAACAATGTTTTAAAAAGGGTTATTTACTAGTAAATACATGAACTTTCATTTTTCTGTTATTTCTCCCGAACTTTATATTAAATTCATTTTTCTGTTATTTCTCCCGAACTTTATTTTTTAATATAAATACATCAACTTTAGAGTTTTATGGTATTTCCTCAAATTGAAAAATCAAAACCGATGTGAAAATTTAAAGCTTACGTCAATTGCAATTTTGATTTAAATAATTTAAATAATTAAAAGATTAAAAAACAAAGTTCCATGTAATAATTTTCCTTCATCAACCTCAATCCCCTATTTCTTTCTCTTCGTGTTTTGATTTCTCTTCTCTTTCTTAATGGCAACTTTCTCTTCCACCTTTTAGCACAATGGGTTAGATTGGTCAAATTAAATTTAGCAAAACTTCCACCTTTTATACTGAAATCTACTTCCATTAGTACTTCTGCAACTTTTCCCCAAATTCTTATTTTGAATTTACTGTTTGAATTGATATGGAGTCCCACGACTTGGAGCAACTTGACCCAATGCTCGATGCCTTGGGATGACATATTGGTTCTAAAACTTGGAGGAAGAGAATGGAGAGAGATTGGTGAAGGTGGAGAAGATGATGACATGGAATTTTAGTTTTAATTTCAGTTATTTAAACCATTTAAATCAAAATTACAATTGCCACCTAAGTTTTAAATTGCAACACCAGCTCTGATTTTTCAGTTTGGGAAAAAACTAGAGAACTCTAAATTTGATGCGTTTATATATTTACAGGCAAATAACTCTTTTAAAAATTAACTAGATTGGCCGGTTCAACCAATCTGACTATGAATCGACGTGCAATTCGATCAGGTTCACCCCTTAAATCAGTTAATATACTCCCTTCACTCCCAAACAATTGTTTTTTTTTCATTTTGGTCAATATCACAAAATTAGTCCACTTTCATTTTATCAAGTTTGTTACTCTAATGAAATGAAATGGACCTCATTCTCCACTAGTAACGCATCAATCAGTTTTTCTTTCTATCTCTCTCGTATTTTCACAATTTCTATTAACAGCTCTACTATTCCACCACATCAATTTTTATGAAAATTATAAACGTCAATTATTCTTATACATTAAACTTGAAATTTTTTACCCATACAAACTAATTATTTATGTTTAATCTTATATTTTTATAAGTAATTGTTAGTATGCATATTTGATTATAATTATTTTTTATCAGTTATGAAATTATATTATTATTTATAAAATATAGTTATTATTTATAAAATATAGTTATAACTAATTATTATTATCCCACAAAACTTATTACATTTCACTTTTTAGCATTTTTGGAAGTGGACCTCATATTCCATTTCACTAATTAATCATTATAACTCATACTTTATTATAAAACTAATATATAAAAGTAAGATTCACTCTCCACTAACTTTTTCGACTCACTTTCAATTAAATTTTTTAAAATCCGTGGCCGTTCAAAGTGTGACAAAATATAAAGGACGGAACGACTAATATTTATTTGAGATATCATTAATTATAGTTTGTAATTTACTAAATATTGAATCACACTACAAGTGAGGCGCTTCAATTCAGACGTTGTTTTGCAAAAATGATAATAATAAATAGTTAGAATTGAGAGAAAGTAAAGTAAGTAAGAGAATATTGTAAGCACGACTCTCTTCTATATTATTTTCTCTCTTACTTTACTTTCTCTCCACTCTAAATATTTATTATTACTTTGTAAAACAACGGTCTAAAAGAAATGCCTCACTTGTAGTGGAACAGAGGGAATAATATTTTCATAGTATATAATTAATTTATATACATTAAAAAATTTATATACTAGTACTAATTTTTATCTATATTAATCAATATTTCATGTTTTATTATATATATTTGCGACAATAGGCTTGTGATCCATTGCTAACTCACTCTCTAGTTGCTAACTACAACTAATTTAAGACCATAGGATTTTAGAAATCTAGTGGTCTAAAATTTGCCATGTGTAAATTTCATTTTATTAATTAAATCGAAAAAAATAAAAAAAATAAAAATTAGGGTTTTGGATAAAAATGTCAATATATTGTTTTGAAAATATCAACACAATACGTTGAAAATGTCAACACATTGCTTTAAGAATGACATTCTACATATATTATATTGACATATTTTATATACTATGTTGACATTTGTTGCCGTACGAAAAAATTGAAAATTTTCAAAAAAAATTTCAAATTTTGACATCAGAACATGTGCAATGAAATCTCGTTAGAATCTTTATGAAATTATCTTTAATTTGATATATGTTGTGCCAAAAAAACAATTTAAATCGAGAAAGTTATATGCATTTTAAAGTTATGGATATTTTTCAAAAGTTAGTTACAACTAATTTGTTGTAAATTGACTTTAGTACCCTTATTGACGTTTTTTGTTGATTGTATTAACATTCCGGACTGATGATCTTGGCCCTTGATTTAAATATCTAAAGGCTATTATTTAGTTATAGTTAACAAATAAGTATTAAGTTAACAATATAACACTCTCCTACGACAATAATAGAATTCTATTGTAGAATATAGATAATACATTATGACTTGATAGTTCATCAGAAAAACTTATTTGAATTAATATTTATTTTATCAATATTTATATATAAAGTAAAAAGTTCTGTATTTCCTCTAACAAATAATTTATAGTATATTTAGTTAATACAAATTAATTAAATTTTATCATTCATTAATTTTTAATTTTTTATATTTCCATATCAAATTAAGTATATACTATATGTTTTAATATTCTTATGATATTTATTATTTTATCATTCATTAAATTTTATATATTTCATCCCTTAAAAATAATAAGTATATTTACATGTTGATCGGTTCCTTAAAATTATACAATTATAATTTAGGAAGCTTTTAAAAAAATGTTATCAAACAAATTATTTCATTTACAACTTATACCATTAGAAAAAATAATTTAATATTTTGTGGATTACATTGTCCATAAACTCTACTTAAATAAATCCATACTCCACAATATATAAAAGGGGAGTTTTGGAAGGTTTTGAATAATCATTTATGCTGAGGAATGTAAATGCAATTAATATAAAATTTAGAAATTACTTCTAATAAATATATAATCCTACTTAGTTGGTTTCCCATGTTTCATATATACGTGAATAAGTGGGAAGTTAGCAAAAGATAATTTAATTCCCAAGTCATCTCATCATTATTTATCTTTTGTAGTTAGGCTACCGTGATGGTCTCACCGCTGGCAAGGAAACCGCCTTACAAGAAGGGTTCAATATCGGTTTCAAGGATTCTGTGTGTACTGGATACAATTGGGGTCGTGTGAGAGGGATTAGTAGGTAATTTTATGCCCAGCTTTTGAAATTCTTGCACCTGACTTTCATTTACAGAAAGAAAAGATGAATATCTGATGCCTATGATTTTATCTTTGAAGTGCTATGGCTTCCTTGCCCAGTGCCTTAAAGGAAAAGTTGGTTGAATCAGAGGAAACTCGAAAAAGATTCCAACAGTTTCACGAGTCTGTGCAGTGCATCTCATCAGCAGAATCTTTAATTTAAAGTTGTTCTATGAAGAACAGAAAAGGAAATCACTGAACCAGGAAACAGCTGAACCTAGTTCCAATTAAACCGATCAAAGCTCGGATGCAGGTGTTTTTGAGAATTACCAGGTAAAGCTTCAGTCGATTCTTCACGAATCTCCTCTGGTTGAAAGCCATTTGGAAATAACTCCTTAATTTTGCTTCCATATGAAGTAGGAGCAGTAGGAGTATGTTGAAAGATCTAGCACATAGTGAAAAACTGATGTTGTTACTGACAAAGTGTAATTCCTTCAAGATTTTATCATATTGCGCAACTGCTTCAAAGTTTATCTAACGAGCTTTTTACTTAGCTTTTTTCCTATTTACATTCTAATGTGGAAACACTCCCCACTCTCTCCCAACAACAAACACTCATTTATTGCCTAAATGCTGCAATAAGTAGCACCATTAGAATGGGAGAAGCCAGAAAAACAAAGTAGGGGATGGCTTGATTAAGTCCACCTTCATCCACTTCAGCCCCTTTTAATGGATGATTTGTCTTCTTCTGTATAAATGCGTTGAAGAAATTTTGATAACCTGAGCTAAGCGAAGGACGAGCCATGCTGCTAACCTTCATCATTTCCATTGCCTGCAGAATGCAAATGTAAACTGAGGTTATGGAGTATATCATATGCATCTATACTATAATAAATCAGCAAAACAAAGTGGTTTGACTTGCATTTTATCAAGATTTTCTACTCCTAACTTCTTAAATTTTACAAATTACTATTTACCTGGAAGCCAAAGGCAAACGGCCGAGCCTTCTTGCTTATTTTAGGACTGGGGTGAGACTGAAGCTTCTCATACATGAGACGTGCCTCATTGGATCTGTCGTGCATTATTTCACACACAAGGTGTCAGTACTAAACATCAATTTAAGCACAAAAAAATGGGAAGAAGAGTTTTCTGATAATAGAATGTGGATATACCCTGCTTTCACTTAGGAATGAAGTTCAAGTGAAACTAAATGAAGTGATGTAGTTCAATTGGGCTCGAAGCTGCTAATCCATGAAGTTCGCTCTGCAAGGTGTAAGTGTGCTAACAGTGAGCTTGGAAGATAAACGCTATCCATCACCTTTTTCTTTACATTAGGTGTTTTTTTTTTGTGGGAGGGAACACAATTAATTAACCAAAAACAGTCACCTTGAACGGCAGCTTCTCCATGACTCTTTCATAAAAGGGCGACGCCTCCTTCAGCTAACTGAGATCCATGATTGAGTCACCATCCTTCAATGCCTATGTATGATTGCCCTATAACTAAGGAGTGTTATAACTATAACCACAATTCATCACTATGGTATGATAATAATGCCAAAATTTATATTAGCTGTTAATATGTGGGAACAGTAACTTTCATGGACATTATCGTGGCTATTCTTCTTCCACCACTCCGTGTTTTCCACAAGTTTGGGTATGGGGTACTTCTATTTCTCTTTCTAATTAATATTCTTTTCTTTAATTTGATAGTATACAATTACTACTATATTTATATTTGATTTTGGTGAAATTAACAGGTTATGCTCCCATTCCCAGGTAAATAAATACTTTATCTCCACAAAATTATGTGGTGTGAATTGTTCGATTGTGTACTTTCATAGGTCTCATACATCTTATCCTTTGCTCTACGGATGATCGTTTTAATATATACTCCCTCCGTCCCAAGGTATTAGACCAACTTTCTTTTTTGGGATGTCCCAACATATTAGACTCATTTCCTTTTTTAGCAAAAAGCATCTATCTTATTTTATTCTCCACCTACTTTTTTCTCTCTTCTCTCCCCTACTTTTTCCCTCTTTCATACTTTACTCTTTCCACTTTAACTATTTAAATATCAATTCCTTAAATCATGTGCCCAAAAGAAGTGAGTCTAATACTCCGGGACGGAGGGAGTAGAATTTTATCTTCCTACTCCATGATTGATTCTAATTTGTTTAATTAATTTAAAATTGAAAATTAATATTTTAAAAATATACTATTAATCTGTGTATAGCACAGACGTAATACTAGTTATTAATAATATGGATCTTATAAGGCGTAATACTAGTTATTAATAATATGGATCTTATAATCCATTAGTACTAATTCCTCTATTTTTTTTTTTTTTCTCTTTTAATTTATTCACTGCTTTTTAAAACTTGCTATTTTAAGAGATAGGTGTGGTAAATATTTGCAATATATAACGGTTGGACTAATGATTCAACCGATTGACTCCTAAACTAGTTAGAGTAGCTTTATTGATTCACTTATCGATCCAATTTTTATTTTGATGTTAAGATATACATTTGAATTTTGCGAAAACAACATAAAAAGGAAGCCGTCTTTGAATTGAATTTGTGTTTCTAGTAATTCATCATTTTCAATCCAACACAACTATTTATAGTGCTAAAGCTACACTGATTAATGTATACTACAATCAATATTATCAACTTCTGATGTTTTCCGTCGTTGGCTTGATCTTCCTTTGATGATTTCTTCAACCATCGCCTTAATATGTCCTCTCCAGATTTTTTTTCATTCTTCCAATATACCAGTATCAATTTTTTTTAGTTGGTGTAAATATATAGAAGAGTAAAGGCCAAAATTGGTCCTGAACATATGATCATTCTACGTTTTTTGTCCTAAACATTATCTTTTAGATTTTTTGGTCCTGCACATTTGGAAATTTGATCATTTTGGTCCTCCGTCAATATTTCCGTTAGAAATTAACGGTCAACGGATTTAAACCCGATTTTGACCAAAATTAACATTTTAATTTTGATTTTCTCCTTAATTAATTCACTGACTATTATTATAAATATTCTTTTAAAAGTAGAAAAATTGAATTAAATTACTTAGAAGGCATAGGAAGTGGCGTCACAACCAAAATGAGAATGAGAAAATAATAGATTGACTGAATCACGAAAACAAGCCGAGATTTACAAACATTGGTTACTGCCTAAACCAAATAAGAATAACAGACTTAGCTTAGCCGAAGGGCTGTCCGACGACATTCGGCGTTAGACGGAGGGCAGCTATGTCCCTTTCAACCACTGCAGAGTTCGCAACAGCAACGGCTAAGCCACTAGGGCGGCGACGGCACCCGCGCGAATTAACAGCGGCGGCGCGACGGAGAGCCTAGAACTCCTCCGTGACTTCTACGGTGAGGGAGAGCTCGCACATAGAGAGAGAGAGAGAGAGAGAGAGAGAGCACCGCACGGCCGACGGACAGTCGGTAAGTGAGAAATAGAGAGGAATAGGAAGTGAGCCGAGAGAAGAGGGCGCCGGAGGAGTTTCAGCGACCCAATTGAAGAAATGAGCGGTGAGAAATCGATGGGGGCAGTAGGGGCGCTGGTGCCTATGTCAGACTAGATATTCTCGAATTGGAGAGAAGTGAGCGTCGATTCTGGGGTGAGGTGAGAGATGCCGGACGCTGCCGACTCTGGGCGCCGACTAGAGAAGTCGTCGGCGAGAAATCGGGGAAGGAGATAATATTTAATTCTAATTTTCTAATTTTAAAAGAATATTTATAATAATAGTTAGTGAATTAATTAAGGAGAAAATTAGAATTAAAATGTTAATTTTGGTCAAAATCAGGTTTAAACCCGTTGATCGTTAGTATCTAACGGAAATGTTGACGGAGGACCAAAATGATCAAATTTTCATATGTGTAGGATCAAAAAATCCAAAAGATAATGTTTAAGACCAAAAACATAAAATGACAATATGTTCAAGACCAATTTTAACCTTTACTCTATATAGAATTGTCCACTCTTTTACTAATTTAAATTTGATACTGGAACAATTTATAAAACTCTCTTAAAATCAAAATCATGATGAATGTTTACACATTTAATCATTATTCGATGATGTGCTGGCATGACCATTTGGTGTGATCCCATCTTAATTACACTTGAACCTTACATTGTTTTGGGAAATTCGTCAACGGCTATTTCCAGATTTAATGAATATTTTGCCATATTAGATAACTAATGTTATTGGTTATTAATTTATTGGATAGTGATTTATGACAAAATATTTAGTGGACCTTCGATACCAAAATGGCATTATGAATTAGTATGTCCAATCAATTATATTAATCTTTGACAAATAAAAATATAAATGACTCACATCCAACTAGACATGCAAACGGTTATTTTTAGAAAATATTCATTAAACCACTTATAAAAATGATATTTATTAAATCAATTTTATAAAATATTGTATAATCTTAAAATATGGAAATTATCAATATGTTTTTTTTTCCTTCTACATATACATTACATATATAAATAATATAATTATATTTTAGATGTAATTTTGACAACAATAAAAAATAATATAATCATACGACACTTTGTTAGTATGGTTTAAATTTCATAATTATAATTTTAATTTTCTTATACATTTATATTATATTTGAAAATGTCCACAGTAAAAAAATTATGACTATAATTTCTTTTTTCTATTTTTCTAGTGCATTTTAACGGTTATATGTTTACTTAGTAGTACTATAACTTAATATGAAAATAAAAAATAAATGATAAATATAAAATATGCAAATATATTTATATATAGGAGGAAAAAATATTGCCAATTTTTATATTTTAAGATTATGCAATATTCCATAAAAGTGGTTTAATAATATCTTCTAAAAATAACTCTATTAGTTGGCAGATTTAGTTGGATGTAAGTCAATTATACTTCTATTTGTCAAAGATTAATTGGTTGGACACACCACCTCATAATGTCACTTTGGTATGGAAGGTTCACTGAATATTTTCTTTTTATTTAAAGACATAATATCTTTATGCCATAATGCTCTTACATATTTTTGTCATATGTATAATTTGTATTGTGACTAATTTACCCTGACCTGATACTATTAAATAGATATATACCTATTTAAGGAAATTAAAATCAAATTATATAAATTGATACCCAGTCCAAAATGTATGGTTACTGAACGAGGGGAAAATTATATAGTACTCCCTCCGTCCCAATAAATATGAAACATTTGGTTTTCGGCACGGGATTTTATGCAGTGTTGTTTTGTGATAACCCAAAAAGGAAAACGTTGCATTTCTAATGGGACAGAGGGAGTAAAGTAGGAGAGAGGGAAAAGTAGAGAGAGCGATATTTCCATTTTAGGAAACGTTTCATTTTTAGTGGGACAACCCAAAAAGAAAAATGTTGCATTTCTTATGGGACAGAGGGAGTAGTACTTTATATTTTTATAAAAAATTTAAAGTACTTAAATTTTAAAATTATCTGTTTTATTACTAATGTTTTATTTTTTTAAAAAAAATTGGTGAAATTGTTAAACTTTTCTTATAAATTTCGTTCTTCAATTTTTCAAGCACATAACAAAAAAAAGTGATAAATGTGTAAGAAATGTGGGTCCTTCTCCGCCTTCTCTAACCTTCCAACGTTTATAATAATTCAAAATTCTATATCTTCGGATATAATTTCCTTAATTCAAGCTATCCTTATTTAATACTAGTATGTTAATTAAATCTTAAATGCAAATTATGGATTATATGGAATGGCATTAAGGTATATATACAAAACATAAATTTAATCAATAATAAAATATAACATAAAATTACTATTTAAACCCTATTATGACAATGCCATAATGTCAAAAAATTATTTCCCTAATTTATTATAGTAGTATTACTTTAATTTCAAAATTAGATAAAATATACTAGTATACTACATTGAATCCGTTCATTTAAGACTTGTTATAAATTGGATCCGTGCATTTAACACAAAATATAAATACAGCCATTTTGTTGATCAGTGCTTTTCTAATTACCTCCTCATATATTTTTAAGAAGGCATATTTAAAATAACTAATTTAATGACAAAATAAAATACTAATAGGAGTAGTATAATATAATTGGAAAATAATTGAAATTATGGTAAGACTAATTAAACGCATTAAAAAATGAATAGAGTGGAGGGAAACAAAAGTGAATTTCAACGGCGAAGAATTACCTCCAAATATTTGAAATGCTCCCGCGCCCTCCACACTAGTAGTACTCCTCTTCTTCTTCTGAAACAAACAAGGTATTCAGCAAATAATGGCGAAGCAAGGTAAAACGAAGAAGCAGGAATACGTTGGAAAAGGAAAAGTAACACCAGTTCAGATCGCCTTCATCGTCGATCGATATCTCTCCGATAATAATTATATCCACACGCGCTCCAATTTCCGATCCGAAGCATCGCATCTAATCGCCAAATCACCCGTTCAAGAAGTAATTTTACTATAAGATTCTTATTATATTTCCGTTATTTATTACTCCAGGTTTATTGATGTGTGATTTTTGTAGGCTCCGAAAAGCTTGTTGAGCTTGGCTGCGATTCTGGATGAGTACATCACACTCAAGGAGCAGAAGGTGTTGGTTGATCAAGAGCGTCAACGAATTGAACACGACAAATTTCGTGTTCACAATTTGCTTAGCGGAATGCAGGATGCTATGAACGCTTATAATACTCCCCCCTCGGCAGGTACCATTTCGCCCTAGTTTTATTCATATAGAATTAAGTTGATTTTGTATAAATAATGGTTGAAAATGTTGTCATCTTGAATCGATCCACTCGGAATAACAACCAGCATTTGCATATCTACTTCTTTGTTACTGTTGTGATGTGAAATTTGATCGAATTCAGGCTTTTCTTTGGAGTAATGTCTGTCTGTATTTGTTTGTTATCCAGGCTTTTATCGAATGCACAACAACACTCCGCCTATGATATCTACATCTAGGCCGTCCGATACAAGGAATTTCTCCACTCCAATCACAAATCAAGCACCAACCAAAAGAAAAGAAATCAAACATGCCTCAGATGGTCCTGCAGCTTCCAAGAGATCTCGTACAAGCGCACATTCCAAAGGTATATTCTTTCGTGCTAGCAATTGCACGATTGTAGAAATAGCTGGCTGATGATATGATGTTAAGTGTGCTGCATTTTATATTTTCTCAGATGCTAGCATAGTTACACAATCAAGCAACGCAAAAATGAATCAAGAAATGGCTATGATGAATTCTGCTGCTCAGTTTGCTAACGCCACCAGTGGATCACCAGCTCAAGGATCTAACGTTGTAAAATGTTTGTTCAACCAAGAAAGTCCAGCATCACGAGCAAATTCATCTGTCCCTAAAACACCCCCACGGGCATCTACTTCTCAAACTGAAAAATCCCCTTCTCCTTTAGAAATTTCTACAGCTACCTCAAGTAAAGATGTTGCTCCCCAACAGATTATCTCTGCTAACTGCACTATAATCTCCTCAGAGACCATTCGTGTGAGCCCCAACAAGCAAATAGCTTATTACTCGATAGAGAAAAACCAAATCACTTGCTCGCCTCTTAAGTCAAATTTGAAGAGGACTAACGTGAACGAGCATGTTAAAGGAAGGCTTGATTTTGGCTCTTCTGAAATGCCAATGATCACGGAGAATCAGGCAACTGATGGCAACTCAACATCTGAATCTGAGAAAGAAGCAGATATTCTTGACTTAGATTTTCCAAACTTAGATACCCTTGGTTTGGATTTTAACCTTTCAGAGTTTCTGTTGGACTTTGATATTGGAGGTGACTTGCCTTTATCTTCAGGGCAAGAATTTGCTTCTTCACCAGATTCTTGTTCAGGGTAATTTTACGGGCTTCTCTGTGAATTATTCTTTTCACTATTCAATTTTTTTCTAAATAAGCGAGCTAATCTTTGTGCCCAACCATTTCAGGTCTCCTCTCACCTCTGGAAACATTGAAATAGGTGCTACACAAATCACATCAGAATACTCATCAACCATGGCAGGACTTATAGGGGATACAAATATGAACTTAGTTGGTATGAAGTTAAATATTTGTGTTGTTTTAGTAAAGCCTTGTGCTTCAATCTGACATTTCTTCAATGATTTACTTTAGCAGGGATGGATCCTGTTTCGTCTACGAGGTCTGTTACTAAATGTATTACAATTTTCAGTCCTGGTAATTTTTCTCTCCCTACCATGCTGGTCAATATATGTTGTGATGCATTGCTCTTCTTGAAGCATATCTTTCCTCTGTTTGCAGTCAAAAATCAGAGAAGGAACTTCACTCAGAATTAACTTATCCGATAGGCCATGATGGGCTCGAGAAAACCTCTTCATTCTGATAACACTGACAAGCTACAAGGGATCACTGTCATTCGTATTTGCTATATAAGATTTGCTAGGATAGATGATTTTTTACTGCATTATGTAAATGCACTATAACTATTTATAGACGTATTATTTTAATTTGGTTCAAACATTAACGATGTATAGGCAGGAAACTAGCAATGCATGAATGAAATATTTTATTTTGTCTGGATTTGGTTCCTGGTTTCCTCGGGTCATGTAGATACTTCATTGAAGGAGTAGATTCTACCTGCTTTTGAAATCTCGATGTCTCTGTGAGTCAGCGTGAATTCTCCGTAGGCAGTGTCTAAGGTGAAAGCATACACTCCTCTCCCTATCGAAATCATGAAACGATTGAGCTTGTGATACCGAGTGAAAGGCAGAATCACTGAATGCATTCGTTAGTATGGATGCATCTTTCAACTTGCACTTATTTGAATTTCTAGTCCTTCAAAAACTCAATCAAAATTGAAGGAAATTATACAATTTGCCAAACGCATTCGATAGTACGAATGGTACTATTTGCCAATGCCATGAATTATGCTGCTACAATTAGATTTAGGAAATTAAATTACAATTATCAAATTGAAAGAATGCATGCAACCAAAAATCATCACTTAACCCAAAAAAGAAATAACAAATTAATCCGAGCTGTTGCAGAAACAGGTTTCTTTTTATTTATATTTTTTCTTTTTAACGACATACATATCCCACATATGCAGGTGCTTTACCTCACGTTATATGTTAATCCCACAATGCAGATATAGAAATTTCTTGAGTTACTACACTTGATTCCATGAGCAATCAACCCGCACATTAAAACAGCTACAAAAAAACTTTCCTGCATACGATAACGGAACAAAGAATGGAAACAAATGCTACAAGAGCTCCATCTCTACAAAGCCCAAACTCGGCCCATGTCAGAGGTCTTTTGACATCTGCCAACGCTTCTCTGAAATGTTCGTTCAGATCATCCAGTGACCCTGAGTTATCAATCACAATGTCTGCTTTCGTCTTCTTCAAATCCAGAGGCATCTGTGCATTGATCCGACTGTTGGCCTCCTCAGCTGTTGTTCCATCTCTTGACATGAGCCGTTCGAGTTGAGTCTGAGGGTCCACCCAAACCACAATAATGGGTTTAGTCCACTTGTCCATGTTGGACTCAAATAACAGCGGTACATCGAGGGTAATGGTTTTACAACCCTTTAGCCATAGCTTGAACACTTCTAGCAATATCCCAGTGGAAATATAAGGGGCCAGCAACCTGAAAATGAAATAATTAAACCAACTTATAGAGTTTTCACATCATAATGAAGCCAATTAAGAGATTGGAGAAATGCCGAGAGATACTGCCAAACTGCACGTCTATGCTTGATTATATTAATTTGCAGCGATGCTTACTAATGTAATGTACTCTTTACATGAAGAAAAGTTCATAACAGTGTCTACCAATTATTCAAACTAAAGAGACCTCAAGTATCCATATAGGGAAACAAAGGGAGTTTGTTTGGTAACAGTTTAGTGTCAATTCCAGAACCTAAACATCATTTACAATTACATTTGTACACATAGAGAACTCTTCACTTTCAAACATAGTATAAAAATCAGTAGAGTCTTAACCTCTAAATAACTAGCTTACATTCATCAATGCAAAGTTAGGCTCGCCAAGCTAGCATTGGCAAGTAAAAGAAACCATGCTTTTTTTTTTTTTTTTTTTATCTTACATCTACTTACAATTTGAAAACTGATCAACTAACATAAAAGGCTCAAGACCCTAACGTATATCTAAATTCCATAACTGTAAGAGAGGTCGAGAAAGTAGCCTGATAATAAGCCACACATGGAAAACATATTTTACCATATCTCTCAGACCATCCTCGACTACCTAAAGAATTCCATCACATACCTCTATCTTGAGGCATTCAAAACAAAAATCCATGGTCTCATGCCCCTCCCACTTGGTATAGGAATTCGACGGTAAAAAATGAAATGTAGTACTATCTTACATTCATTCACCTTAGAGTCTCCATTGTCACAGTTTCAACATCCAAGAAATAAACTTCCCTCTAATTTTAAAAGAGAGTTACCAGCTTTAATACACACGATACTCCCATTAATTTATCTAATATAGAACAATTAATCAAAATTAGAAGTATAATTCAAACTTTCTACTCAAATAAACATTGTGATCTATACATTACCTATTAAGAAGCTGACGCTTATCAGGATCATTGAACACAATTTGCCCTAATTTCGGGCGATCGACTTCCCCGCTGGGAAGCAAAATCTCGTTACCAAACGCAGCCACCACTTTTCTCCACCCACCAGTTCCTTTCTTCAGAACATTCTAGAATTCCATCAAGGAAACAATTACTATGTCAAACAACAGAAGAAGAGTAGGATTTTCATAATCAGTTTGGGGAAAATTTTAGGGCATACGCGAGCGACGACGTCAGCATCGACAACGGGAACACCATGAGCCTTGAAGAGGTTTGAAACCGTACTCTTGCCCGACCCAATGCCGCCGGTCAATCCGACGATCCTCATAATGAAGGAGTGCTGCCGGAAATTGAAATCCCGCAGAATTTCAGAAAACTCACTTCTCAAACAATTAAAGATTGGTGATTCACACGCAATGGTTAAACAATTAAAGAAGCTGTAAAATACTCTAAATACCTGAAGGTGGAAGGCGAGCGGCGGAGTGCAGGTGGTGTGGCGGTCGCCGGTGGCGGTGGGGATGACGTGCTGGGATCGGATCCTCTGAAGTGAGGAGGAATCACAGTACTGTGCGCGAAACGACGTCGCTTCAACTCTTTGTTATTGCTTTATCCTTTATTTTTATACTGTATTTAGTTTCTGGCAGTGGTATGTACTTTCGTTTACTTATAAGTAATAAGCCGTGTTAGTTACTCCCCCCTCTCCCAAAATTCGTCACTATTTAATCCGACACAGATTTTAAAAAATATAATAGAAAGTAGGTTGAAAAAAATAATAGTATGTGAGTCATATTTTTATATATTAGTTTTAAAATAAAATGTCAGTGAGAATGAGTTAGTGGAATGTATGGTCCATTACCAAAATTGATAAAAGTAAAATGTGACAAATTTTAAGGGGCAGACGAAAAAGGAAATAGGTGACAAATTTTCAGGGACGAACATAGAGTATTTTTTAGGAAAAGCCAAAACTGGTCTTGAACATATGTTTATTTTGGTCCTAGACATTTTCTTTTGAATATTTGGATCACAAACATTTCAACTCGGATCACAATCGGTCCAAAGTTAACTGTTTCGTCAAATTTTAACGGTCAATGTTTTTAATCCCGATTTTTGACCAAATTAGGCTATTAAATAACACAACAAAATTTAGCGACAGAACAAATCCGTCAGTAACTGGGAGATTGGGAGATTCCCTGCTGCGGCGGCGAGAGATTCCCTCGCTATCCCTGTCGTGGACCTGTCGCAATCCGGCACCAAAACCCTCGTTGTCGACGCCTGAAAAGAGTTGGGTTTCTTCAAGTGATCAACCACAGAATCTCCATGGATTTCCTCACCAAATTGGAAGCCGAAGTCGAAGCCATGAAATTCTGCCAACTGCCGCCGTAGGAGAACGCCAAATCCGGCCCCCCAAACCCCTTCCGCTACGGCAACAAGGTCATCGGCCCCAACGACGACGTCAGCTGAGTCGAGTACCTCCTCTTCTCCACCAACCCCGACCTCGCCTCCCGCAACCCTAACTCCACCGCGTCGATATTCTCCTAATCACTGCGTTAATTCACTAATTCATAACTCAATTTCCGAAATTTGCTATTGCATGGAGGCGATTCCCTCGCAATTCTCGCTATTCACTAATTCATCACTCAACCCCCACTCAAGAATCTGATAACACAACAGTGCTTTTCTTTTTTAATATTATTTGTTGTGTATCATTTTAAGTCTGTGAACTTTGAAAATATCAATTGAGGTCCATCAACTATGAGTTAATATCAATCAAAGTACTTTTTTACTATTTCCAAGTTTTTTTTGGATGAAAATACATATTATTAATAAACTTATCACATGCTCATATTTTTTATAAATATCTTTACTATATATTTTTGACGAATTTTCTAAATATAATTTGACCTTCGATATTATCGCTTAATTTTGTGACATGCAAGTCATTAGACGATACTTGAATATTGATAAGAACTAAAAGTTTTAAACAAATTTTTTGATAACTTCTTGATCCCGCCAGATTTATATAGAGAATGCTGATTCTAATGAACGATTTATAAATATGAATGACAAATACAAAAATTATGTACAATGATGAAAAACGGAAAACCGTTAAGAGTAGGGAATATGTTCTTTGTCTTTATTTCTATTGTTAGAGTTTAGTATGCTAAAAGCATCTTTCGAATGCTTGTATATGTAATAACGCTTTTATCCATTTTTACCATTTAATGAGAAAGAATATTTTGTTACAATGTGTTTTGCTTATGGGTTGCTTATGTATTTATGAGATGTTGAAATATGTTTTCCATTTAAATACATAGTTTAAGCAAAATGAGTCTATGCCTTCTGCACAGTAGTCAAGTTGTGAGCGGCGTTCACAGCAGGTAACTTGTCGGTTTTTGCAGAAGGAAAATTGTTCAACCTAGATAGGCCTTGGCAACCTATCGCGAAAGGTTGCGACGTCAGTCCGAAAGTTTTCTTGCCTAAGGAAATGAACGACGTCGGTGTGGTATAACACTGAAAGGATCAAACAGTGAGATAAGTCTTTCTTGGCTATTTACTGAAAGACGAGGTCTCGGTGATTGTCATTTCTTAATCATTGTTGACATAACATTAAGCATACGATATTAATTGAAAACTACTTTGACTTATCAAATGGTGAGGGTATTTCGTTGCCCAAGAATCCTGATAGATTGGGTAGTGATCATTAATGTCTAAGTGATGCTAGTATTGTTATTGCAATGAATCGTATGCTGGGAGATGTCAGTCTGATAATATCCTCAAGAGGTGTTTAGAAAAAGATTTTATTATTCAGAAAACTGGTCAGCTGGAATTTATTCCATGAATAATAAATAATGTTTCTAAACTAGACCACTCTTGGAAAAAAAGGAATTAATTAATAAAAGTCAGATAGCAGACTTGGTATTAATTAATGGATATTTAGATCTTAACACGGGAAATGATTTAATTAAGAGGAAGTCCCGGAATACTCGTAATTTTGGTTTGGACAGACAGTCAATATTATATCTATAGTGGATGATAATACTATTTAAGTTTGGGCTTGAATTAAATTAGTTTTAATTTAATTAGTGAAAGCTTGAACTGTGGCCCAATCCAATACTCCACATGTCCTTGGTCTGACCCAAAATAATTAACTTAATATAAAGAGAAAAGAAGAGAAGACAGAAATTAATTCCACCGATATCATTTTCGTTCTCTACAGATAGAGTGAAGAATCGGTATTTAGGGTTCTTCAACCTATAGTTTTCTGTCTTCAATTCTTCTCCGGCTTTTGAGGATTTGACAAGCTTTGCCCACACAAAGATTAATTCTGAGTTAAAGAGAACAGATCAGAAGATCTGTGGTTGAGATAAATTGAAGAAGGTGATTGAATTCAACTCTTGAATTCCTACGGTATGTTTTATTTAATTGCATATATTCAGTACAATTTGTGATTATATGCTTGTTTGAACATGATTCTAAGTTTACAATCTGAAAAAAACATGTTTAGATGTAAATCTTTCAATCAATCTAAATAGATTTCAACTGCAAAACCAACATCTATCTCATCGTATCCCATTATGTTCTCTGAGATTTGAAAATGATCGTCAATACCTTAGTGTATATCAATATTCAAGTATCGTCTATTGACTATGACATTAATTTTTATGAGTATCCATACCTCAAAAATATTTTAAAATTCTTTACTATAAAAAGTTGAAGAAGGAACTTTTCTTGCATGTCACAAAATTAAGTGATAATATTGAAAGTCAAATTATATTTAATAATTCGTCAAAAATATATAGTAAAGATATTTATAAAAATAATATGAGTATGTGATAAGTTTATTAAAAATATGTACTACTCTTCAAGGTATTGAGGGGTATTTTCATCCAGAAAAACTTGAAAATAGTAAAAAAATACTTCGATAGATATTAACTCATAGTTGATGGACCTCAAATGATATTTTCAAAGTTTACAGTTCTAAAATGATACTTTGACAAAGTTCGTGAACGATAAAAGATGTTTCCTATTTAATTTTTTTATTATAAAACTAAGCAGGACCTACCTTATTAGATCTTAACATCATAATATATGTGGATACATACTCTTGGTCACTCTGTTAAGAGTAGTGATTTAGAGACATAACGTCTCCAAGTCATAATACTCCTATGTCTCTTTGATATAAGATTAATTCAAATATGGACTAATATACCCTAATTGGATTATACATGCCAAATCAAATTAGATATATATCCGTATTGATTTTAGCTAAATTGTAATATTTCGTTTTCATTAATGCATTAGATTAGACATTATTTTTACAAATATTAGGCAGATTTTAATATTTTATTAAGTAGTAGTATTAGGAAGCTAGTATATTTTATTACTATATTATTTTTATATCTTAATTATATTCGTAATATGCTTTGTATAAGTTTGATTTTCTTTCTATTTTTTATACTTTTTATATACCTTTAGTTAGTTTGTATTTTAATTTTTATATAAGATATACTCCGTATTTTATATTTTATTTTTTATTTTGTGATTATAATATTGTTAGTTTTACATAATATGACTTGTTTTCTTAATTGTGCTATAAAATACTCTCTCCGTTTCTTCATAGTTGAGTCATTTTTCTACTTCGGGAAGTTTCTTCATAGTTGAGTCATTTCCATATATAGTGTAATTATTTTCTCTTTCTTACTTTTTTTCTCTCTCTACTTTATTCACTTTCTACTTTATTATCTCCACCTTTTTCTTTCTCTTACTTATTTTATCTATTTATTCAACACACTCAACATCCATTTCTTAAACTCCATGCCGAAAAGTTTCACCTCAACTATGGTGAAACGGAGGGAGTAAGTAACTATTTTAATTTTATAATATGTATGACTTTGAAGTTGAATATTATGGTGATAATAACTCAATTTTTTTAATTTTAAAAATAGTAAATAATAAATGAGTTAATAATATATGATTATATTTTTTTATTAAGATATGACTATAGCGTTTCAAAAATGAAGAATTAAATGAAATAAAATTTAGGATTGTAAAGAATTACAATAAAATCTATGAAGTTCCTAAAATCAAAATCACAAACTTAATTTATACCAATATCTCAAAAGTTTGAACAAATTTCCGCAAATAAAAAGGGTACTAATTGCAGTGGACGGACCAAAATTAATATGTCCGAAAGAGCAAATATTAAATTTATATTTTTCGTAAAATTATTAAAGCATTTGATTTTTTAATATTTTAAAATTATTTGTTTTATTATTTTTTTATATTAATGGAAAATAGCTAAAAATTGATAAATTTTTACTTATACATTCATTAATTTATTTTTCCAGCAAATTCAAATAATAAATAAATCAACTATGTATAAAAATTATTCCCTTAGACAAATAATCTTCGAACTTATATGGGAATGTTTTGGAATATTAATCCATATCTTCCATATATATAGTTCCCATAATGAAGTCATCTTATTTATATCATACTACGTAATTAATACCCCCTATTCAAATTTTTCATTTTCTAGATGCAGGGGCAAAAAAGAACCTATATAAATTACAAATTTTATTAAAAATAAAATATAATGTAATATTACTATTTAATCCTCGTTATGGCATTATGGCTTGGAGACATTATGTCTCTAAAACATTTTCCTTTAAACTATTTATAATTGTTTTCACGTTTCCGATGCAGTTTCTCAGTTATTTATTATTGTTGTTGTTCGTCGTAGAGTTATTTATAGTTAGTATTAATTATTTTACTTATTTTCAAATAATGTTTTTCAAGAAAATAAAATTATTTTGTTAGATATTTATTGGACTAATTACATAATACTCCAATTTATTTATTTTTTTCATATATGATATGACACCGTATTAGAAGTTTGAAAGTTCATTTCATAACTACATCATATTGAATATTCTAAGAAAATATATATAAAAAATTCAAAACACAATCTCTCTAGAAAAAAAAATCAATAAGTCTCAATTAAAATTTGAGACCGCATCAATATAAAATGTAAGAACCGTCCATTAGTGGGAAACTTCAAATCGTGCAGGCACCAACATGATTCAACAATAGTAATGAAACAAATGGTAAGAACCGTCCATTAGTGGGAAACTTCAAATCGTGCACGCTTGTATGCAGCAATCCACTTGGAGACATTTGCGTTGAGTCGTCTGTAGCGCTGTCTCAATGACTCCAAACTCCTCTGTGCGCCCATTGTTGGATTTTCTTTTCTTGTTTGTTCATATTGAACAAGAATATTTCCTCATAGATTCGCACTAGTTCAGTTGGTGCCAACACATGCATTTGCGCTGATGAAACACCAAGCAGACATTAGCGCATTGTCTTCTTGCTCATTCCAACCATGTGGAGCGTTTGAAGCATTCACATTAGTTTCAAATTGGCTAGAATTTGGAAAATGATCAAAGCTAGGGATATAATCTTGGGAAGGATTGAAAGTTTGGGAAGGATTGAAATTTTGGGTTGAGTAGAAATTTTGAGAATCAGAGAATATCTCATCATCATCCATGATGAACAACAAAGAGGACCAAAAAATAAGAAATTATATCAAAGAAAGGAATTATAGAATGAGAAAAGATAAGATTTTTTTTTCAAAGCTATAGCAAATGTGGTCTCTATTTATAGAGAATGAAAAATTATGAATTTTGATATAATTTTTATAATTATTTAATATTTTATTTTCGAGATATATTAATTATAGGAAAAAAAAACAGCCAATGAGAATGTGCCATTTGGCACAATCTCATTGGCTGAACCATTAATAAATTTGACGAACCAAGAGGTTGGTGGTTGCCATTTGACCAACCATTGTCGAATAGAGAGACCCTTGAATTCATTCTTTATTTTTTTTTAAATGCATGGTGACGTGGCGGTCGACCATGCGATATCGATAAACGCAAGCACCTCATTTTAATTAGAACAAGCATGCATGTAAATACATGAGTTTCAATTTTTTCTGATTTTCCCCCAACCTTTATATTTTTAATTTAAATACCTAAACTTTGACTTTTTCTAAATTTTCCCCAAAAAATAATTTTTGATATTTTTGTGATTAAATACACGAACTCCTTAGTTAACTTTATGAAATAATTTTCGACAAGACAATCTAATCAAAGAAAATTAATTGTACAGTAATTGGGTATAAGTTCTCATGTTCAAATCCCCGAAATAATAACATAAGTATTTTATCCATTGTGCGCACTAAATATAACAGTTTTTGAGACACATACTGAAATTTACTGTGTTTTATCACCTTAGTACTCTATCGAGTCGTGGTGGTGGTGGGACCCTTAGAGCGAGGGAATCATTTTTTTTAGTGTTAAAAAATTAACAAATTAATTTTAAAGTGCCCATGGAGTTGTGGCTCTTAATTTTCATACTATAATCTAGTCACAATACCCCTAAATATAGAGAAATTTAGTCAAATTATATGAACTCTCATTAAAAAATTAGTCAATATTCTTGTGTAGCACCTTTGTGTCTCATTGCCATATATAAAGAGGAAGGCAATTCACAAACCTAAATAAAGCCAAGAAGAAAAGGCAAAGGAAAACTTCCAAAGGAAAGAATTGTTTGTGCAACGAAAATGCCATTGATTCTCTTCTTCGCTTTGTCTCTCCTTGTACAAGGAATATTAGGTGGTATGTACAAATTCAGTTTTTTATTTTGGCATGAGAAATAAAGAAATAAAGAAAAAAATCTAATTAATTAATTGTGAGAATCAGGGGATGTGATATGCGAGAATTTGCCGACGAAGTTGTGCTCGTTCGCGATCGCGTCGTCGGGGAAGAGGTGCGTGTTGGAGAACCACACGTGCAAGACGTCGGAGATGGTGGTGGAGAGAATGTCCGGATACCTGGAGACTGATGACTGCGTCAAGGCATGCGGCGTCAATCGCCGATTCGTGGGAATCTCGTCCGACGCCTTCTTTGTGCCGGACTTCGCCGCACGCCTCTGCTCCGATTCTTGTTACCAGAATTGCCCTAACATTGTGGACCTCTATTTCAACCTCGCTGCCGGCGAAGGTGATTTTGCTTTCTAATTCTACCCTCTTTTTTGCTATGCATTAATTTTGCTTTATATATGAATTGTGCAGGTGTATTTCTGCCATCTCTCTGTGAGAAGCACAAGACAAATCGTCGCCGTGCGTTGCTCTAGATTTTGAGCAACGCTGGTGTCGTAGGTCCCTTTCTAAAATCATTTATCATCATAATTCTTTGAATTTTTTATACATTCCCCTCTCCTCCCATAAGACTTTTAATCCATTTTTAATTGTTGGTGTTTATCGAATATTAAAAACAAAAGTGTAATGAATTGTATATATAAAGTAGAAATAAAAAATATTTTTAAAAAATGAAAAATTCTGGACAGCTCTCGGTGCTCGCAATAGCCTCCCACGGCTCGGTGGCCGCAATAGGAGCTCCGACTGCCGTCCCGCACGGCGGTGGGAACAATGACGAAGTCAAGAATTTTACCATGGGGTGCCCAAGTCACGATTAATAGTTATAGGGTTTATTCGATGCATGTGACATCGGAAGCTCGAATAATCAATATTTTAAATTTTTTATGTAAGTATAATAGATGGAAACAAATATTTTATGATGTTTTAATGTCCACCATAGGAAATATAAACAAACATATAAATTTTAACAAATAGAATAGAATATTTTTTTCTTTAATTATGAGTATAATGATGGAAGACAACAATTATAAAGTGATAAATATTTTAAATTAACATAATTAATGATATAGAAGAGAATAAACAGAAATTATGTTGAAAAAAAATATAAAACAAAGTAAAGTAGAATATACACATTATAATAGTACATAATAGAAAGAAAAGAGACATGACAAAAAGAGATGAGAAAAAACATTATAAAGCATATAGAAAGAGATGAGACATAATAAAGAGAAAAAAAGAGAGAAAAGTTGAGATTAAAAGCCACCAAGGGGATTCAAACTTGAGATCTATGGGTCGCAAAACAACGCGCCCAACCAACTGTGCCGTTGAAATATCAAATCTATCATAGTTTGTGTAGGGATCAGATCACTCGGGATTCACTAATTACCAGGATCTCTTTTATTGATATTGATCTGAGATGGCTAATCTCATAAATACAAGCCAAGATACAAAGAGGAATGCAAGCTTACACAATTACTAAGTACAATCTATATAACTCTGAAACCCTAGCAATTAATTAGTCCTCAACTTTGACTGATTCATAAGCTCCATCTGATTGTAACCTGCATACTAAGTAAAACTATTAGTAATCAACACAAGATCCTTTCGGATCTAAACAAGAGCAATAGACAACCAGTAACCAAGGAATTAGAACAAATAAGAATATAGCTCAGGTCACAACAGTGACTACACCAGGCCAAGGACCTCCCTACACGCTTCAACCACAAGTCACAAGATGGGAAACCGTCGAATCCTAGGTCAGAAACGCTAGCCACACCGACTGCCACCAAACCACCTATACCGCTCATAACTCACCGGATCTCACCAGATCTTCACAAGTTCTCACTTCTTCAACACCAAACTCCGTCAGATTCCAACCCCGGGTTAGAATTGACCAAGCACTCTAAAGGAAACTGAGAAAGTCTCCAGACTTAAGATCTGCTTCAATGGATCCTACTAAAACAAGGATTAATCAGGGAAAACAGAAGATCCGAGGAGTTCACCGGCGAAATCACCTGAGATTGTAGAGAGAGAATGAAGAGAGAAGGCAGAGAGAGTTCTGATGAGTGAGAGAAGAATCTCGAATGAATAGAAGAGAAAGAGGCATCTAGCACTTAACACCACACATCTAACAAACCCTGGATCCAACGGCCCAAGTTCATGATCCGGGTGAAGCAATCCACGTGGCAGACATCGGTGTGGTCAAGGTAAGTAATGGGTCAAGCCACATTGGGCTTCCCATACACAATATTGGGATGCAACATTTAATCAATTTGGGGCCAGCCGAAAATACTAAATACATAAGCCCAAACCGAAGTAGACCATAAATGTTCAACAGTTTGCATATACAATATAGGTAAACGGAAAAATGATGTGGGGACCATGGGCCCTGGCCCAAACATGGCTTCACCACTGGATGATAAGGCTTCCTATTGTGAATGCTTATGTTACTTGTTTTTCGCTAGTATTTGCGGTCCAAATTTTCTTTTATGACGTGCAATCATTTTATAATACTGCAATAAATATTGTGATATTGTTTTACATATTAGTGTCGCATAATAACTTTCAATTGTCCAATAGTACTAACTTTTTAACTAAGAAGTAATATCATGAATCTAAAATCACAAATAATTAATAACAAATGTATAATAAGTGCCACATTTGATATAAAAAAAAATACTTCATCACACTTCATTTTTATCTTAAATGGTAAGTAGGTCCCACATTCCACTAACCTACTTTCCTCATATTTCATTATAAAACCAATATAAAAAAATAGGTTTCATATTCCACTAATTTTTCCAGCTCACTATTATTTATTTCCTCCGTTTCCTCATAGTTGAGGCGAAACTTTTCTACACGGAGCTTAAGAAAGAAATGTTGAAAGTGTTAAATAGAAAGAATAATGTAAGAGAGAGTAAAGTAAAAAAGATAAAAAAGTTATCATATATGGAAATAATTCGACTATGAAGGAACTTCCCGAAATGGAAAAATGACTCAACTATGAGGGAACGGAGGGAGTATATTTCTTAAAACGCATGCCCACAATAAGAGTGACTTCTATTGGGGACAGATGGAGTACATTTCTTAACAACTTGTTACATACAATATTATGAATTTGTTATTAGTTGTATTCCAATTTTAAGAAGAGAATATTTTTTTTTTGGTAATTATCAAGGATATCCACTGGCGAGCCCAATAACTATTCTCTGTGTTTATTTGTAGGCATCTCAATGGAAGGCCAGGTGGCCCCCTGACCATTTGGTTACTCCTATAAAGTTAGTTAAGCCTTACGATGGGCCAACCAATGAGCCCATCTCTACAGTAGTAGTTTTGCTACTAAAAAACAAACTTTCTCATTACCAGTTTCAGACTCGAATCCAAACATAAAAATCAATAATGGAGATCGATACTCAAGCAGCCGCAGAAATGTGCGGCGGCGGAGACGACGACGACGACAACTTGGTTGTGCTCGAGGACGGAGGTGGAGAGATCAAGAAATCACTCGACCGAGTTAAAGGGCCGTGGTCGCCTGATGAGGACGCGATGCTGAGTCAACTCGTTGCCAACTTCGGCGCCAGGAATTGGAGCCTCATCGCCCGTGGAATTCCCGGCAGATCGGGAAAATCTTGCCGCCTCCGTTGGTGCAATCAGCTCGATCCTGCGGTTAAACGCAAGCCCTTTACTGGTAATTCTCCTCGTCAGCTTCATTTTTAGGGTTACGCGTTTCTCAATTTGTCTATTTCCTAGATGAATTGAAGCTAGGGATTGAAATTAGAAACTGCATTTAGGTCAAATTATTATGTATAAGCTCAGAATGCATCTGATTTAATTTGAGAGCTTATGTTTCCAATTTGTATCACCATTCTCAAAATAATGTGATTAGCTAATGTGGTGGAATACTGACTGTGGTGTTCGGTTTCCTAGATAAAATAGTATTACCAAGATATAATATAGAATTAAGTTGTGAGATTATTTTAGTTGGAGGGATTGGCTATGACTAATTATCACATGATTATCCATCTAGGATTGAGTTGTGGGATTCAATCTCATGAACCAAACAAACTACATATTTGCAAACCGAACATCCCTTTAGTAGAAACCGGCATCATTGGTTTCAATCGCCATCTTTGTGTCTTGAGTGTGCTGGTAATAGAAATGTGCGTGCTTTTTAATGGCTTATGTGGACTCAAATTCTTACAGATGAAGAAGATAGAATCATACTCGAAGCTCATTCCACCCATGGGAATAAATGGGCTTCAATAGCGAGGCTGTTGCCAGGAAGAACAGATAACGCTATTAAGAATCACTGGAATTCCACATTGAGGCGTCGTTGCTTGGAGCTTGGTAAGTCGAAGTTGGAACCAGGCACTGCAGTGGAAGACACAAGTGCAGACAAGTCAAAGGCATCTTCCGAAGAAACACCATCTTACGGAGATGCATACTCCGTTAAATCAAGTGAAGGTAAAGATGTCAGCTCCCTAGAACTTGTGGATGATAGTAACCTTTTGGACAAGGCTCGATTTGGAATTCAGTATATTGAGAGATCAAGAGGCCCTATGCCTTTATGCCGCCCTGTTGCACGCATTAGTGCGTTTACTGTTTATAATCCAATTGATGGAACAGAGACTACGTGTCCATCCCCTTCACTCCCAGTTTCCAATTCAGATGCAGGGATGTCAAAATTGCTTCAAGGAGCCGGGAGTGAACTGAGTTTAATAATGGTCCCTCAGCAATGTGGCCATGGTTGCTGTGAAATATCTAATGGAATGGCACGAGTGAACTCTTTGCTGGGCCCAGAATTTATGGACCATGTGGAACCACCATCCTTCACTAGCCATGAATTAGCTGCGTTGGCAGCTGATATAAGTAATGCTGCATGGTCTAAAAGTGGGTTGGAGAGCAGCAACATAAAAGCAATGGACAATATGGCCTGTGGGTTGCTATGTAGCAGCAGTATCAATGAACGAAGCGTCCTGGAGAAAATGTAAAGATCAAAGAATGAGATAACAAGCATATCATCCCTGTTGCAGTTATCAGATAGAGTGAGTTGGCAGTTGGGGTCTGAATTGATGTGAGCAATACCAGTACACAAAGTACCAATATCCAAAGTATCGAATTGCTTGACTACTAGAAGGATAAAGTTGTGACTATGATAAAGCAGGCCCTATGCTCCTCTCAAATTTTAACTACCGAAGTTGGTTTGTGATTGTTGTGCTAGCAGTAGATCAAAAAAATGGTGGAGTTGCGGAATTGAAGATTAACTTCTGCAGGTATATTTAGATAGCTTTTAAATTCGTTTTCTTGATAGCTCGTTTTCTCTCTTTGGTGGCTGTTGTGTGACATAAGATTAGTTTAG
Organism: Salvia hispanica; assembly: GCF_029641045.1. NCBI lineage: Eukaryota > Viridiplantae > Streptophyta > Magnoliopsida > Lamiales > Lamiaceae > Salvia > Salvia hispanica. The sequence continues at coordinate 8,733,704 of NC_142697.1, read as the reverse complement.
TTATTAGTTTGTTCATTAACCTGTGAAATCCCTTGTGGCTTAGGAATATTGCAGAATTTAACTTATCGCGGCTTCACCATAAATCACCGAGCATATTGTAATCTTCTAAGTTCTAATCACCTTGATTTTTATTTTTTTGCATCAGACAAGCACAATACAATATGTTTCAGTTTTCATGCTTCCAACAAGATTTTTGTATTCGTTCGTTCATACACACTAGAGCTGCAAATTCAGTTGTTTCCTTCAAATTCTGATTAGGAATTTCCCCCATCCTTTGTGCTGCATAGGTTCCATTTGATTGGATTAAATCTTTTAGTTTGCCTTTTCATCACTGTATTTTATTTAAGTATGCGTGGCTAGAAATTTACTGTCAGTAAAATGATTATTTGAATATGTGTGGTTTTTGATCTACTCTCTTAATGGAACGGGGATATCATTTTATATACTCCCTCCCCGTCCCACAAGAATATACAATCTTTCCATTTTAATCCGTCCCACAAGAATATACGCTTTCTAATATTAGAAACTCTTTTCTCTCTAATGAGGTTGAACCTATTCTCCACTAATAATACTTTAATTAACTTTTTTTTTACATTTCTCTTACTTTACCAATTGTGCAATAAAATCTGTGTCCAACCAAAAGTGCATATTCTTATGGGACGGAGTTCTGAAGAAAAATAATAAAAGCCTAATTTTAGTCAAAGACCAATATACGTCTCATAATTTAGTACTCCATACATCCACAAATAATAATAGTCCAACTTTTCATTTTTGTATGTTCATCAAAATTAGTTCATACTAATAATGAAAAGTTACTCTCAATTTATTACTCCCTTCGTTCCACAAGAATATGCAATTTTAGTTGGGTACGTGTTTATTTGCATACTCAGTAAAGTAGTAAGAGATGTAGAAAGACATACTCCCCTTGTCCGCGAATAGGAGTCCCGTTTTTCCATTTTGGTCCGTCCGCGAATAGGAGTCCCGGTTCATAATTACCATAAATGGTAAGGAGACCCCACATTCCACTAACTCATTCCACTCACATATCATTTAAAACTAATATATGAAGTGGGAACTCTATTCCACTAATTTTCTTCCACCCACTTTTCTTAACATTTCTTAAAGCTCGTGCCGGAAACAAATGAGACTCCTATTCGCGGAAGGAGGGAGTAGTTATTAAAACATTGTTAAAGGAGAATGGGTCTCACCCCCCATTAGAACATCTTCAAGGGATAAGGTATATAGAAAAAATATATCATCCATTTACCTTCTAAAAAAGAGTAAAATACCCTTTCAAAAAATAATGAATTCCAAATGGAAAAGGTATATGGAGTAGAAAGGTAAATTATTTTTTAAAATAAATAAACAATACAACACGCATTCCAAAACATAAAGTACGATTCTCAAATATCTTCCTGCTTTGAAAAATGATTTTTTATGAAAAAAAGGCAAATATATTAGTTATAAGATTTTATCTGTCCATACCTCTTCAAAATGAGAAAAAAAGATATTCCATAATATATTTTTTAAATACCTTTCCTCTTGACAATGACGGACCCAGAAAACATTTATAGTGGGGGCGGACGAATTAGCAATAAATCCTAGAGTAACTTTTATCCATTAAGCGACACCCTTCCACTCGGCATATCAGATCACTAAGACCAACTTTCGTCTCTGCTCGACGTTGTTGATGTAAAATCTTAAAAAACACTTTTTTTTTTTTGTTTTGATAAATTTTTATAGTTGATGAGTGCATCAAATAGATAATAGTGAGATATTTTTGTAAAGTCAGTGAATGTGTGGTTAGACAACTAGTGATATGATATAGTTCTTCATATTCACTTGTAGTAATAAAAATTATTGAAAAACACAGCACTTAATGATATATTGATGCTAGTCATTCAATGCACAAAGTAAAATTAATAGTAGAAGCATCATCAAGCCATACGAAGGAACTCTTTCGTTCTCTCTTTCCAGTATTCTCTGTAAAAAACACACACACAAACACGCTTATTGATAATACAGAAACGCGAACACCGTATATAATTCCTTGATATATATGTGAATAAATTCATTACCATTTAACAAATCCAAAAAACAACAATAAACAAGAACCAAAGTTACAATTTTCATCATCTATTTCAAAGAGAGACTATCTTTTTTGGGACGAAAGGTTGTAGGTAGGGTCGACCGCTGATCGAAAGCCTGAAATTCAATAGAGATTTTCGGTATTCGTGGTCCCACGGTGGGGTCGGCCGACCCCACGCGACCCCACCTCCTTCCGTCATTGCCTCTTGAAGCATGATTTTTTATATAAAGAAGACAAATATGGCAGTTATAAAACTTTATCTCTCTCTTTAGACATAAAAGAGTTTTCAAATTTAGAAATTGTATACTCTTGTGGAACAGATTAAAAAGGAAAAAAAGTGCATACTCCTATGGGACAAAGAGAGTATTAACTTTATATCTTTCTCTCATATTTTATCTTTATTTTCTCTTTCTCTTTCTCTTTCTCTTTCTCTTTTACCCAATTTTATTTATTTATTTGATATATTCGAATTTTGCATTAAAACTTATATCGTTTACTAATAAGACTATATTTTTTTACTAGAGAGTATGATAATTGGAACGAATATTTCAATATTTGCGTATTTTTATCTATCAATATAATGACACAGAAGGAGTGGTTGAAGAATTTCGAATATTTAATTCCGATTTCCGTCTCCGAGATAATATTACATTGTATGGATATCAATTATCAAATAAGTAGTTTTCGATGTAGAAAGGGTCGATGTGATTCTATGTCGTGACAAGCCTATCGAGATGATTCAATATTTGGATTTCTAACAATAAATTCAAACGAATTTAAGATACACATGGAATATGATATGATTCATTAAGTGCGCATTTACACATAATTACCGCAAGTTTCATTTTGTACATGATTAATTTTTATTTATTCTTCATATTTGGAAATGAATAAAGTTCTAAAGGAAAACATAAAGTGAAAGACACTAATATCAAATACCACTAACTAATGACTGCGGAATGCGGATCGCATTTAAAACATGATAATTACCAATTAAACAAGCCTTAACTTTAGCTCTTTAAGCCGTGATAATACCTCACCCACCCCATTCCACTTTCACACCAAAACCAGTCATCATTGTCGAACCATGACCTCAAAAATATTCCATCCGTTCTATAGTAGTGGAAACGTTTATTTTCGATGAACGATTTAAGAATAATTATATTAAATGAGTTAAGTAAAGAAAAAAATAAAATAAGAAATGAAAAAGGTAGAGAAATGAAAGGAAGAGAGAATAAAATAAATGAGAAGTTTTGTTGACTTTTACTAAAAGAAAAATGACTCTACTACTATATAATGTATTAAAATGGCGAAATGAGTCAAGGAAAAATATTGCCAATACTTTTGTTACATATAAATGGAGTGCATTGTCACATTCTAGGGCTTGTTTGGTTCCAAAAAAGATTAAAAAAACGGAGTATTGGTTCCTTGTAATTTGTGGTTGCCTTTTTGAAACGGACAAGCCATGTGTGGTATGTGATACAAATCGGTTTGTGACATGTTTGGCGCCCTCTATTAAACTTCCTTTTTTTGTTTTGTCTTTGAGTCCTTTTCAACTTGCTCGAATCAAACGGATTTCCTGTTTTTTTAGCTATTAATTTAAATATTACTATATCTATCACTTAAATTTTATCACATTTTTTCATTTTCTTCTATCCATAAAATTTATCGCACTTCACTTTTTATCATTTTTAATAGTGAACTTTATATTCCATTAACTCATTATAACTCACATTTTATTATAAAACTAATATATAAAAATAAAAATCACTCTTCATTAATTTTTTTAACTCATTTTTCATTATATTTCTTAAAATTTGTGTATGATTAAAATATGGCAAAACATAGATAATGGAGTAGTAATTGTTATCCAAGCGCTCCCTAGCGTAAAATACTGTTTTGGTCTAGTGACAAGTGTTGCTTCAATTTCTAATGAAATGCAAATCTTCCTATTTTCTTTTCTAATTCTAGGACATTTGTTTTGGTTATTATTTTCATTAAACTTGAAATCAAATTATTTATAGCATAGACAGAAGATATTTAATTATTATTCTCGCTTATTTTGATCTCTCTCGTTTTTAATAATTTACTACTCCCTTAGTTCCAAGGAAAATGACTCATTCTTTGAACGACACATGAATTCATGAAGTTTTATTTTGTGTGTTAGGTGGAGAAAATAAAGTAAAAAAAGAAAAATATAGTAGAGGTAAATAAGTTTTTATTTTTAGTAATAAGTCATTTTGGATGAGACAAATAAAAAAGGAAAGTGAATCATTTTTTATAGGATGATGGAGAGTACTTTAGTTTTTCTAAAATAAAGTGCACGAAAAATTGATAAAACTTTCATGGAAGGAGGAACTGAAAAAATGTCTCAATTAGGTCGGATATCACAAAAATCAACATGTTTCATTTCATTTAGGTTGGGACAAAAAGCGCTATTTAAAATTATAAAAGGTTGACACGTAAATAATTAAGAAAAATAATGCTAAAATTAAAGCTAATGAGTAATTATACTTTTTTTTAGTGATTTCCTATTTGACTGTTCAAATGTTCAATCATTCGGTTACTACTCTTCGTTATTAAAAATTTATTCCATTTATTTTGCATAAAACAATTCTGCATAAGATTGGAGTACAATTTTACTCTCCCACCCTCCCTCCATCCCCCTTTAATTTTAGTTTGTGTCATGTTTTAGTCACAATATAATTATTTAAAATTTTATTCGATTCACTTTTCCTTTTAATTTTCTTTTCTGTACCGGAAGACTAATAGTAGTATACCATTTGACACAATTTTTTTCTGCAGCAGAAGAATAACAATATTCACTGAATATAGATAATAATGTAAGGAATCTACATCAAAGTAGTCATATTCCTATGATGTAAATCTTTTACCAGGAGACAAACAGCATCAATTTCGCGATTTTCTTTGTGTTATTCAAACGTTAGCTTGTACAATGAGCCTATTGTGATAGAATAACACAAAAACATTAATACTAGTAGTTCTGTTTATTTTGGTAACATAATATAATCGACGTAATTAGTAGTACTAAAAACAATTCTTGCACGTAGGGGTGTAGCAGGTGTTCAATTGGTTCTATCTTTGCTTATTTGTTTTTATTTATTTGATCCTATCCCTGTTTTTATCATTTTTTGTCTCTTAGGATTTATTTGTTTTCGACTTCTAGGAGTATTTATAGGTTATTCATTATTACATTATTGTAACTATCTTTGCTTATATTTATACCTTAAAATTCACAACAGAGACTGAAGGAGAGCACTGTTATCGCCCAAGGTTAAGAAATAGTAGTTGCTTTAGATGTCGATAGTTAAAAGTGTTGTTTTCTATCCTTGGGTACTTTGTGGTGGACGACGAGGAAGGAAGATGCAGTCAGGGACGGATCTAACATTAAGCTAGAAAAGGCAAATGCCCTTACTCATATTTACCTATATATGTATAGGGATATGATCAGGTCCATAAGTGAAATTCTGTAAAAAAATCAAAGCAAATCTCAACCATTGGATCCTGTAATGTAACCGTTAGATTAATGCCATGTCTCACCTAATAATGTAGATCGTGTAGTCTAATAATGTAGCTCGGCTAATAATGTAACACGTTGTAGTCTAATAATGTAGATTGTGCAGTCTAATAATGTAGCCTAGTTAATAATGTAACGCTTTTAGTGTAATAATGTATCTCGGGTATTATGATCACAACCATCTAATCTGAGGATCCAAGGGCTGAGATTTGCTTTGATTTTTGACAGAATTTACCTTATGGACCATAGTGCGCCCCTGTATGTATAACCTATTATATAGATTTTTGTTTTAATCTTTCACTAATTGCCCTTCTTTATAATTTTTAAAATTTCTCCTTGCATATTTTTGCCTCCTTTGCTAAGAATTCCTGGCTTCGTCTCACGCTGCAGTCGTAGCCGACATAAAAAATGATTTGTAGATAGTCATGGCAAAATAAAAGGAGCAGGCATTTATGAAAAAATATAACCGTTTTGAAATGAACACATTGATGAAAAAACATAGAGCATGGCGTGTAAGATGTGTAAAGGACAAAAGGTGATAAAGTCATGCACGAAGCAACATTAAAAGGAGTTAATGATGAATAATTAGTCATAATTATAGCCTAATCAAAATAACAAACAAGCATCAATGCATCATACCCCCTGGAAAAAAGAATAAGGCAAAGATTTCACTCAAGCATCCAACATTACTTAACTTAATCATTTTTTTTGCACTCTACACATACTTTCTCTTTATCACACGCAAATTCACAATTAATATTCGATTATTATAGCTTCAAATATTAATTTTTAGGCGCTTTAGCAGCTCCATGTGTAATTGAATATTAAACTGATGATTTGTTTTGGCTCTTTCTCCTCAAAGTCCACATTCAATAGTTTTCCTACCGCGGAAATACTATTAATTGCAAAAATATTTGGTAAGATTTGTTAGTTGTAATTTAGATAGTTAATGTGGAGTATTAAAGTACTGCCATTTTTGTTGTAAATTCTTTTTTATTTCTATACTTTAAAATCGATGGATTTCTAATTCTTGCCACATACTACTACTACTCCCAACCTTCGAAAATAAAGTGTCATTTTCAATTTCAGAAGTTGATAAATAGACAGAGAGTCTTGAATTTGCTCAGATTCAACACATTTCAAGATTCATTCTTTCTCATACCTCAAAAACATAGTAGAATTCATGACAGAAGCGGAGAAATTAGGAAATGGGTTGTATAAAGATTGAATTTTGAAGGTATTTATGTAGCTGCAGCGCCTTGAAACAATTCACAAATGGCTGCTTTAGGAATAATATCCAACACAGATTTGGAATGCGGCGAAGACAAGGAGGGAAGCGTTTGCTTCTCCGACGCCGTGGAGGGCTCTTGCAACTCGCAATTCAACGACGATTGCAGCTTCGCCTGTGGGTCGGAGATTTTGGAAGATGGGGATTTGGAATATTTGGATTTAGAGAGCGGGGAGAAAGCGGTGCAGGAGGTGATTGAGAGAGATTGCCGGATTTGCCATTTGGGTTTGGTGAGCAGTAGCCCTAGCTCTGGGATTGCCATTCAATTGGGGTGCTCTTGTAAGGATGATTTAGCTGCTGCTCACAAGCATTGTGCTGAAACATGGTTCAAAATCAAAGGAAACAAGTCAGTAACTCTTCAATTTTCAATTATTAATATTGAATTGTGGTGTGTGTCTGTTTAAGGTTGTTTTCTTGGATTCCTTTCCTTTGTCTTGTTATGGTAGTGTTTGGTTTGGTTAGTGTTTCTGGTAAATGCTGATGAGGGAATATAATCAAGAATGTGATGTTAAAGCAAATGAGTTTTTCTTGATTATAGTAATAAAATCTCAGAATTTACAGGGATTCCTCAGCCAAAGGCAATATTTTTAGTATATTACTCCTATACACCTGGAAAGACATGGCTAAAAGCCTAAATCTTTTCAAACCAAATAGTTGTTGAATTCATGGTGGGAGAAATATTTGTCTTACCTTATGGTGTAACATTGATTAACCTAACCTGTTACCTTGGTATGGTGTCAATAACGATTTAATGCTAGCAAATGCCAAATCTGATTTCGCATTTCAAAGTCTATCCTTTTTTTACTTAATTCTTTAAACTGAGCAAAGTTTTTTTTTTTAGTAGCATAGGCTGTGAAACTCATTAAACTAGTGAAAGATGAAGCAGAATTTGAAGGTTTTATCATCAAATTTTACTTGACTATAACCATCACATTTCTTCATCTGCTACATTTGCATTCTCCGCTTTCTGACTGCTATTTCGACTGGATCGAGTAACTTTCAAATCGACAGTAATAAATTCAAGATTGATGCCATTTTTCCGGACAATAAAGAAGCATTGAAACCAGAAGCATTTTATCCCCTTTTCCTTGTAGTAGCAATTGTTTTGCATTTGGCTCAGCTCTCTGATCATGTCTCTGCTGACCTCAGGACTTGTGAAATTTGCAACTCGGTGGCGTGCAACGTTGTTGGTCCTACTGATATGGAGGCTGTTCAACAAGTGAGTGAAAGCCACACAGATGGTGCAGCTACTGCCACATCCTTAGCTCCCGCCCCCTCCACTCTAGAAACCCGAACTTGCTTAAATGGTCATCGCTTCTTAAATTTTCTTCTCGCTTGTATGGTGTTTGCCTTTGTCATTTCTTGGCTTTTTCATTTCAACATCCCGTCGTAAGATGGTGGGAAACCTGTAAAGACAGAAACCGGGATTGCAAATGCCAAAGTTATAAGTTGATAGGAATTGAAGAAGAGTCATTCTGCTGCAGTGAGTTAGTTCTCTTTTTCTTTCAATATCTTCTTTTTGATTCTGGTTGCACTATGCATTCATGTTATACACAAGTTTCGTTACTGTCGCATATATATTAATAGGGGTGCATAAAATACAAACAGTTCTAATTGTAGGACTTCAAACAATGAATATTTTATGTACTTGCATTGAACATTTTGTAATATCAACATTGTGCATATATAATAGACATACATACATACAAGTGAAGTGTTGAAGCTGCAGGATCTCTCTAACTGCCACTCTTTCACAACTACTCATCCGTCCTTAAAAAATAGATAAATTTATATATGACACGGGTTTTAATGTGCAATTGATAAAGTAATAGTAAGATGTAAAAATGTAAGAGAGATGGAAAAGATAGTGAAAATAGCATTAGTGGATTGGGAGATCCACATTATTAGTAGTGTGTAATCGGTTAAAAACATTTCATATTTACACTTGGTCTAATTTAGGGAGACGCTCAAATTATAAAACTAATACCCCCCGTCCCAGATTTGTAGTAACATTTTGCCATAAAGGTCCGTCCCACATTTGGAGTAACATTTAGAATTTACCATATTTGCACATAAAATTTTACCCCATTATTCACTAAAATTACACTAAAATGTCATTATCTATATTTAAAATAAATCAAAACAAAAATAAAAAATCAAAAAGTCAAAGAGAGTCAACCAACTCACTTCATTTATTATACACTCCATTTCACTTCATTTATTACACACTTCATCATCTCACTCCACCATCTCATTTCATTAATTACACACTCCACCTCTCACTTCATTAATTACACACTCCACCAATTCCTTAAAACTCGTGCCATAACTAAATGTTAGTAATACTACAAATGTGGGACGGAGGGAGTATATTTTTTAAGGATGGAATGAGTATTTTATTTCACCGTGCTTATAAGGTTTTTTTACTCTCTCGGTGCTTATTAGGTTTATTTTGCTTTGTCTTTGTGGTTATATTAGTACATAAAGTAACAAAATATTAAAGCTGGTCCAAGATTTAAATTCAACAGCAGTGATCAGATATGGAGAGTGGTCCAAAATGGACAATACATAAATGCGACTTTTATAGGAGAAAATGGAGGAAGTTAATTCAATTGTGTCATTTTTAGTAGGGATGTTAATTGGGCTAATCCGCTCGGGTTCGGATCAATCCATTCAGATTGTCGGGCTATTTGGGTGTGGGTTATTTGAGTTGTAAATTTTTTGGGTTATAAATTTTCGGCCATAGTCCTAAATCTCCGTTTTTCGAGCTAACCCAAGGGCTATTCGGGTAAAAATTGATCTCATGTGTTACTACTTTTCTATCCAATCCAATATTCTAACTTATAAAAATAGATTGTCACAAATAGTAAAGTACTCCCTCCGTCCCAAGATAAGTGACTTACTTCTTTTGGGCACGAGATTTAAGGAATTATATTTAAATAAGTTAAAGTGGAAAGAGTAAAGTATGAGAGAGGGAAAAGTAGAGGAGAGAAGAGTGAATAAAGTAGGTGGAGAATAAAGTAAGAGAGATGACTTTTTGCTAAAAATGGAAATAGGTCACTTATAGTGGGAAACCCAAAAAGGAATACAAGTCACTTATCTTGGGACGGAGGGAGTATTATTAGAGTGATCAATAGAATAAAATAATAGTACCTAAAAATTATAGTACTCCTTTTTGCCCTAGTTTAAGTGGAACAATTCTATTTTGGCAAGAGGTTTTATTTAATACTCCCTCCGTCCGCGATTAGGAGTTCCGGTCACTTTTGCGCACCCGTTTTATAAAAATAATAAAAAATAGTTAAAGTGGACAAATGGTCAAGTAAGAGAGATAATAATGTTGACAAGAGTCTTCTCAACATTATTCTCTTTTTTATTTTACCATTTCTCCACTTTAACTATTTTTTATTATTTTTATAAAATAGGTGTGCAAAAGTGACCGGGACTCCTAATCGCGGACGGAGGGAGTATTATTTTATGAGTTAAGTGAAGAAAGTCGGAGAGAGGAAAAAAGTGGAGAGAGAATAACGTTTCTATTTTTTAAAATGTATCATTTAGAATAGGACTCCCAAAAAGAAAAATGATTCAGTAAGAATAGACGGGGAGTAATAATCTTCTTCTTTTTTTCCTTGCACCAGGTCACAACTCTCACAAGGCCACAACGAACGCCTCCTCTCCCATCATCCTCTTCATGTCTCTTAATTTAATTTGCATTATTCATTATTTTATTTTAAACATAAAATACGAAACAATATATATGAAATTACTTCATTAAAAACATAAAAAATTATGAATAATTAAGCTAAAAATTTAAAATATATTTATCTATAGAATATATTAATTAAAGAATTCCATAAGTTTTTATTAATTAAGAAATTAATTAATAAATTATTAATTAAGATAACCAATTTCAGAAACTAAAAAATTAAAGAATTAATTATGAAAATTATTAACACACATTAAAAGAAATAACTATGGACACGAGTCATTTATGGATAATTACAAAAATTATTTCTAAAAATGCATGATTAATGGTAATTAATTGAAATGGAATTACTTCTCTTCCCCAAGCTTCTTTTTCTTTTCTACGGAACACCCCCTTCGGCCTTCCCCCAAACCACCCGTCATGCACGTCGCGGCTTGCCAGTCTTGGTGGCGGATCAAGACCCCGAAAATGGACTAGGCGGAATTTTTATATTTTAAATATTAAATATAATTTAATATTATTTTTAATAATTAAATAAATAATATTTCCTTCATCCCAGCTAAGATGACATATTTCTTGGTTGGCAGGGAATTTTAGAAATTATTGGTTAATGTGTTTAATTAGAGAGGGAAAAGATAAGTGTAAGTATTAAAATAGAGAGAGAAAGAAAGATGAATATTTCAATATGAGTTAGAAAAAGTGGCAGGGTATATATTAATTGGAGAGAGAAAGCTTCCAAGAAAAAGAAATGTATCTCTAATTAGGGACAAACTAAAAAGGAAAACGTGTCATCTTAAATGGGACGAATGAATATTATATCAATGGCGAATCCAGGAATTAAATATCGTGGGGTCGAAACACATAATAAATATTCGACACAGGATTTTATGTAGTTTTGTTTACTGAGTTGAGTGAAGAGCATAAAGTAAGAGAGACAATAAAAGTAGAGTGAGTGATGTTTCTAATTATAGAAATGTGTCATTTACGAAGTGAGTATTTTTTATAATAAAATGTAAGTGGAATGAGTTAGTGTAATATGATGTCTACCTACTATTTATAGTAAAAATGAACCGAGACTCTTAATGGCGGAAGAACTAACAGGATAAACCGGAACTCCTAATGGCGGACGGAGGGAGTACTTCACAAAAATATAGTCTTATTTTTCTTGTTTTGAGTTGTCCACTAAAATTAGTCTTCATCTATTTATAGTAAGTTTTTTCCTATAATAGGATGCTCTCATTTTTCACCAACAATATTCTCCCTCCGTTACATCCACCATAAGTGAGTCACTTTTTTGGGATGTCCCACCATAAGTGAGTCATTTTCATTTTTAGCATAAAGTAATAGAATTTCATCTCTCTTACTTTATTCTCCCACCTATTTTATTTTTTCTTCACTTTTTTTACTTTTCTCTCTCTTCATATATCAATTTCTTAAATTTCGTACCCAAACGAAGTGTATTGCTTATGGGGGGACGAAGGGAGTATCAATTACTCCTTTTCTATATCTCTCTCTTACTTTCTTACTTTATTGAGTGAACTACGCAAATAGTTCCTGAACTTTGCGTTTTGCACGCCAGTAGTCCATTGATTTTAAAAATATCATGGTAGTCCCTGGACTATTGTGTAACCACTTTTTCGTTGTACTTTTTTGCTATTCATCTCGAATGTGATTACACCTATTATATTTTTATAAGTTCAGGGACTATTGGCATGAAAAATGCAAAGTTTAAGTACCATTTACGTAGTTTTGTCTACTTTAATAATTTCGTATGTATCCTCCATCAATTATTTTGGACGAAGATAGTATTCATCTATCTCACGTTAGTTGAGTCACTTCTTTTTTGTACTCGATTTTGAAAAATTATAGTTAGAGTAGAGAGAGTAGAGTAAGAGAGTGAAAAATGTAGGAGTCTTCTCGTTTCTAATCTATTTTATCATCTTATCTCTCTTACTGTATTCTATTTTTCTCTTTCTTACTTTATAATGTCTTTTACTTTATTCTCTTTTTCTCTTTCTTATTTTATTTCGTCTCTTACTTTACTATTAATAATTTAATTCATTAAACACCACTATCTAAATTGTTGTGCCAAAATAAAAACGTCTCGCTTAGACCAGGACGGAGGGAGCATAATATAATTTGTCTTTTTTATTTTGTTAATATATAAAATTAATATTGTACTCCCTCCGTCTCATAAAAGATGTCTACTTTCTTTTTTAGTCTGTCTCATTAAAGATGTCATTTTCATTTGTGAAATATATTCTGTTATTAATATAATATTATATTTTATCTCTCTACTTAACATACAAACAAAACCTCTTAAAATCATATGTTGTCTCACAAGTGTGACATTTTTTATGGGAGTACAATATATGTTAGATTGAGGTGATGGTCTGAATAGGCTCTGTTTTAACGCATACTTATTTAGTAAAATAAAAGAAACAAAAATAATTGAAATATTATTAGTGATGCATAATATCACCTTATTAGAAAAAAAAGTCTAAAATAAAAGGTGAATAATTTTAAGAGAGGTATTGAAATGAAAATGGTTCATATTTGAAGGGACAAATGAATGTAATTAAGAGAGAGAAAAATGTTAGATGGTCTTATGAAGCAAGTGGGGGTATAAGAGCAGCTTCTTGTTCTCTGTCAAGCATGTGCAAAGCAGAGGTGACGGTTTCATGACAAGCACGCTACCATCACATATATGATGTCTGAATAAAGTATGATTCAGCTACGGCAGAGATAAAGAATTCCACTGCAACAACACTCTATAATGCGTTGTACAATGTACCCTAAAGAGTAAGCAAACATATATCTTTTGGAGAGTAAAAGAGAGAACTGCTGATCAAGAATGATTAATTGATGCAATTAGAACAAAAAAAACAAAAAAATTAATTCATGATACATCATCCCATTGTTGAGGACTTGTTGCTAAACGCTACACCGATTCGACAATCTAAGATTACAAGTGGCGTATTACCGGGCGCTTGTGCAGTTGTTCACCAACTAGACGCCGCTGATGACTGCTTCAACATGCACGACGTTGCCTTCTTCCATGATCTTGCCATTGATCTGGGTTCTTGGTCTCTGCAAATAAGACTACTTTTTTAGCTGACTAGGGGAAGGAAACCACTAAATATCGAGGGAGGGAGATGAGAAGCTAAGTCATACCCAGTCGGCAGCATCCCCAGAATTCCCATTCAAGAGTTTCTGATTCTCTTCCTTGGTCTTGTTATCCTTGGTCAGTGGGAGAAACAATGCTGCAGATGCACTCGAACGGTCGGGTAGTTCTGTAGGTATAACATCCGAGTCGGCCTCAAAACATATGAACAATTGAAGGAAGAAAATAGAAAGATCAAGTGAGACTAATGCTGACCTGGCAACTTCTTGTCGAGAAAGAACACAACCAAATTTACAGTGTACCACGCCACGACGACATCAACTGTGTAGTGCTTACGAGATGCCACAATCAACAAACTTTGAATTACGACGGTTAACCATGCTAACTGCTTAACAAAACTGCCAGAATAGATGATAGTGAGCTTCTTCTTTAACCTTCAGAATAGAAAACTAACTTCTACATATTTGAAAAGAAGCAAGATATTACCTTCGAGTACCATACTTATGGTATGTCCGAACAAAGACCAGGGAGAATATCATGTGAGATGAAAATATTAAATCACCACAGCCATAAAGAACCCCACGAGGGACTGCATAACCAAATAAACGAAAAAAATAAGCATAGAATTCTAGACATGACACAGGATGTAGGGCAAAAAGGGGGGATTGTTACCTATTAATAGAGCTTCTAAAACATTGTTTGGGGGAGGCAACGTTGCTAGCTTCGAACCCTACATGATTCAACACAAAAAGAACAAACCCAACATGACTTATATAACCCCCTTATGTAGAAAATGAGAAATCAAGAAAGCAATTTTCTCCATTTATGAACCACGTCAACGTAAACGAGAACCAAGGTTTTTTTTTAATTACCTCTCGACAATGATAATTTGGACCAGGCAGTTGAGTGGAGTAGAAAGTTATGATCCGAAGAAACTGACATGCCTGCAAATGTGGATGTGAATTATATTTAACAATACATACTTGTTAGATTTTTCAATGAACTTAAAATAAGGCAAATGCTGTCAATGAGTAGCCAGGATCATTCAACCCCCCCACCCTGAACGAAAGAGAAAACAACCACATACCTCTCTCTCAGCTTAAAGCCCACAACTTTATAGTATACGACTACTAGTAGTGCTAAAAAGACTTGCTAGATTGCACTTACGACTAAAAATGCAAGGACCCTGCACCATATCAGGACTGTGTATATCTTCTTGGTCTTCAATATGAAAGGATGGAAAGTCCACTGCATGTAGCATAAAAAGCATTTTAAAGTTAAAACCTAGTTGCCATCTTATAAACGAACAATTGAACAGAAGAAAACTCACCAAGACAAAAGAAAGAAAAATGAAGGAGAACACTGTTTCGCTAATGTAAGCTCTTTCTTGACCAAGTTCCTACAGTTCAGAAAAGATTAGACCATAAGCAAGAGTCTCTATAGCATAACAAGGCATATCACTATTAAGTTATTAACATTTGATAACAAAGTAAATGAACAATTCATTATTACCGGAAGAAGAAAGAAGCCAACATCCTGAAGTGTTGGTCCCGGCCGATGAAAATAATGAACCCCTCGTGCTGCTACCCCGTGGATGTACTGTATAACAGTGAACATCACAGGTAAAATATATAAGTCCCACTGTCTTGTAACATCAGTTAATGAAGCAACGAAGCAACGACATTGTTAATACTACTACATAAACTACAACGTAGATAGACTTTCCAAATATATATAAATAAATCAAGATGCAACTATGAACTATATCATTCAAAGGGTCATGATCTTTCCATTGTAGCTACAAACCAAAGATTGCCAAATACTAGCATTCAACCTCTTTGAGCAGCATATCAGAGATCTACAAAAGCATATGTATAACTAATACTGAGACAAAGAAGAGGGAGTAAAAGCTTCTTACAAGGATAATTTTTTTATTTTATTTTTTATCAAAATTGACCTTTGAAACAACTTCTAAAAAGCATGGAGTTTCATTTTCCTTTAGTCATCAATCAGCCTAATCGAACTGCCATTTTTATATGTAAAGACTCATGATGAGGGACGGAATCAACAAAATTTATTTGCACCCATTTTTCCAAACAACATAATAAGAAATCAGTGAAGCATTAACCTGACAAACGATGCCGCCTAAAATGTATTTCCAATTTTCAGCAAGGAGGTTGAGCTCTGTTGCAATCTCCGCACCAAATCTCTTCCATAACTTCAAAAAAACAAGAGCAAAATCAATACAAGCAGCAACAAGAAGCCTAATAAGAATTTGCTTGAAAAGCAAGTATGAGCAAACGAGAGAGAGGGAGGCGAACCTTTGAAGCCTCGCGACCAATGTAAAACGACATCTTCTCTGATTCTGTGAGAAACACGAGTGCCATATTACACCACAAGCATCCTTAACAAGAATCACTTTTCCCCACCAAAATTCAATCAAGAATTAAACTTGTCCAGACAACAAGATCTAAAATACACCCAATTCAAAAACCCAAGTTTTCAAATCGACTGTTTCCAAAGGTAGTGGCCGATTGCAGCAATTACAGTGACAAAAGGAAATGATTGATTGAAACCAAAAGGATGCTCTTTTCCCCCTCTCTCTCTGCAGAAAAAGAAAAAGAAAATTGATCCCTCTCTCTCTCTCTCTCTCCTCGTAGTTCTCTCTCTTTGAATTAAACAAGTTAACTTGGTTTCGAATTGTCTGCTATAAACGCGAGTAGAACACGGAGAGTCAGTTGTGAAGGGAGGGGGAAGGAAGCTGCACAATGTGGGCCAAATACTATTCAATTTTGAAATAGATATATGTTCAAATTCAATTTCTTCTTTACACCAAATTATTTTATTTTTGAAATTTTGGGGGTGGAAATAGATTAGGCAGCTAAGCATACATTAATTACACTTGCCAATTAGTTAAAGAGGAAGATGATTTTACTTCAAAAGCAGCTAATCCTTGCGTGGTTAACAACCTGTCAACTAATGCATCATCACTGGAATTTTGCTTTTCCTTTCCAGCAATGCGATTAAGATTTTATAGAAATGTATTATTTCCACAAATTATCAACTTCAAAAAGGGGAAATTGTTAAAGAAGCATAGAAACATTACAATATTCACATTAACTTATCACCAAAAACTTGTTTCTTAAAATTTGAAGGGCCAAGATCGGTTAATTGATACTCTTTCCGTCTTATTTGAGAATTGGGATGTTCATTTAGTTTGTCTCAATATCTATGTTCTATATTTGAAAATAAATCTCTATCTTCTTTTTTTCGATTAAAATATTCAATTTTTTTGTATACTTACTCGACTTAAAAACTCTTTCTAAAATCTCGTGTCACTCAAGAATATGGACATTTTTGAGTGGGACGGAGAGATTATTACATAATTGTACAATTAATGTTCAAATTTATTTATAAAATCATTTGATATCATATTTATTGCATAGCTTCAAATTCCTGATTTCTTTACTTCTAATTTCTTTCTAGTTTTCGATTTGTAAAGTGCATGTGACGAGTTCATATACTATGAAAAATGGATATTATGTGTCAAATTTTATTACTCTCCTGCATTTCTTGTTAATTGAAACACATTTTTTATATATAAAGATTAAGAATAATGTGTTAAGTAAATGAAGAATATAAAGTAAGTGAGATGAACAGAAAATAAAGTAAAAGATAATGAAATTTTTTGCCAAAAATAAAAATGATTCAGTTATATTTTTCTAAAATAGAAAAATATCTCAATTAACATTTAACGGATCAAATGTACTCTTTAAATTTTAAATTTTGTGAAGACTCCAAATGTCGCAAGTCATGAAATGAAGGCCTCAAATGTTGCAAGTCATGTGGAGTAGTATATGGAATAGTATTTTCTTATTGTAACATTGTTTAACATGCCTACACAAGCTAAAAGGAATTTACAATATTAATTTAAAAAGTTTATAAAGAAAAGTGTAGGGAAAAAATGGTAGTAATATGTACATGTACCTTATATTTTTATATGTTGATTTTATAATAAAAGATAAAAATAAGTTAGTAGAATATATAATTTATTTACTATTTATAGCAAGAATTGGAATTTTTAAATATAAATACACTGAAATGACGATCCGAACTCTAATTGCGGAAGGAAAGTAACAACTTATTTTATTGCACAAAATAATGATATGCAACATATGGAGTAATTAACATCACTCACATAAAATCATACATTACTAATTTACTTTATAATATGAAGATAGATTTGTGTTAAAATGACAACACCTCTTAAAGTGATACCGTGACACCACATATCTAGTAATATTATAAACGCTACATAGCGATCTATAGATTATTGTATAGCGTGTTGGATATTGCTGGCCGAGAAAAAATTGCTGTATACAGTTTTGTATATTGCTGGCCGAGATTTTTGCACTTGAGCATTTTTTTATTGCCACATGACAGCTTATTATTCGTCCATGTATACAAATAATTAGCTAAGAATGATAATATGATGTTATTTTAAGAGATGTTATCATTTTAACGTACTCTATGAAAAATATATAGATAGATTTAATTTTTTTTTCATGGTCAAAATAAATTTACAATGAATTGAACAGCACAAAACAAAAGAGGTATGAGACAACTCAAATGATGCAACTAAACTCGGTACACGTGGCTATCAATAAATCCATATAACATGTTTTTAACAGTATAAAATTAAATAATGTAAAGAAATAAAGAATTAATCAAACGCCATAACATGGCATTTGATTCGAAACAACTCACTCTTGGCATGTTTGTGTGTGTCCCATGACTTTGATGCATACTAAACTTTTCGTGTTTGTCTTTATTTCATGAATTTCTTGTTTATTCTTATCTATAAATAACAATAAATAATCAGGAAGCTAGAATTTTCGTTGCGTTGAATTGTAATTTGTTTTCACCGTAGCAATTATATAACTGGAGTAAAATATTGGTAGATGGCAAAACTAGAGGAATCATTTAATCGCGCGCTAATATTTCCAATTATACTTTTCCATACAAACCTTTCAAATAGAGTAATATTTTTTGTATTTCATTTTCTTCTGGGTTTTTCGGCTAATCGAGATGGTGTTTTGGTTGTGTTTATATCCGTATAATTCATAAGTATTTTGCAAATTTTTAAAAAAAATTAACATATAAAAGATCTCTTAAATTAGTTATATTTTCAACAATTGAAAAAAGATTTGTTTCTGTTTTCCATGAAAAAAAAGTCCCATTAGTTTCGTAAATAATTATATATTACAATATTATTTTATCCCAGCAGGTTCGATAGATATTGTTATTAATTACTATTATACTCTATACATCTGTAATATCCAGGTGGCATCTTCATGTTCTCGGGTATATATAAATTTAAATTTATTTAATTAAGTGGCTACAATTTTAATAATGAATTCTTTTTGTGTCATAGTCAATCCCTGCGTGGATACTTATTTAGTTATTTTCAAACTTGAAAAGTCTAGGCGTCAACCGTTGCCCACTTTGACCGGTCTATTATCATTTTCACCCTACAAATTTTCTAGAAGCATTTGTGGCCGAATCTACTATATTCATATTTCTAACATTATTATTTTTATAACTAGTATTCACTTAATGGAATTTTCTTCAGCAATGATATTTTATTTTGATTTAATGATAGTTACAATTTGCCAATTTAATATATCTTTATTTCTTTACATCCGAATATATTCGTATTGCACTAACCTGAAAAAAAAAAAGAAGAAATTTGACTTAGAAATAATAGTACTTATATTATTGAGCATGATGCCTAATTAACGCTGAACATTAATTAATTTAAACGTAGTCACATGATGTTTGCTGCACCATAATCGCACTTTTCACGCACCCAAAAGGATAAACAAAATTAATTTCAAAATAATAGTACTCCTTGACTTTTCAATGTCTGCACATAATTGAATCAATCAAATTCGGATAATACTTGTGAAACTGTACCCAAAAAAAAATTAAATAAATAAATAAAGGGATGAAATATAATTCGATAATAAGTAATAGTATAATCCATGTTGACGCCAAGGTTAATTTCTACAACATAAAAAGGAAGAAAAATACTCTCATCCCACAAGAATATGTAATTTTTTTAAAATTTATCTCACGACAATATGCACATTCTAGTTTTAGAAACTTTTTTTATAATAAGATGAGATCCATTCTCCACTAATAATACTTTAATTATTTTTTTTCTTTTTATTCCCCTCTTATTTTATCAATTTTGTATTAAAATTTATGTTAAATTTAAAATACATATTCTTTTAGGATGAAGAGAGTATGTTGGATATAGTGATGCGTTGAATAGAAGCCATAATTCATACGTCATTTTCACATATCATTACCTCAAAGAGGAAACTGCAATTAGCCAATTTCATGAAATATAGTTCGAAAATGAGGAATTAAAAATAACATTTTGTGAATTTTAATATTTAATTAATTATCAACGAAATTGAATGCAAGACAACTCGTCTCGGCTAAGATGACATAATTGTTAGTCGGCACGAAATCTTAGGAATTGTTTAGTTAATGTGGTTAATTGGAGAGAGAAAAAATGAATGTAAGTATTAAATGAGTAAGTGTAAGTATTAAATGAGTGAGAAAGAAAATTGAATATTTAATTGTATAGAGAAAAAAATGATGGTGTGTATTTACTGGAGATAAAATCTTATAATCTTGGCGAGGCAAACTCAAAGTAAAGTGGATCATTTTAGTTAGGAAGTTAGGAAGGAGGAAGTAGTATAATATTAGTTTGAAAAAAATAAAAATCCACAATTCATGCTTATTGAGTGGATTAAAATAATATATAGATAGCATTAGTAGTGATGTCATGTCACTTATATATGTAGATCGCAATGCCAATCGAGGTGCGTATATGTTGAAGTGGTGCTTCTTAGAAAGGGGAGACCTGACTACAAACACCAAAACTAAGGAATGACTAGTCAACATTAATGAATATATTATTTTTATTTCTTATTTCCGACTATTATCTTACGTCTTCAACAAAACGCGTTTGAACTAGAAGGATCAAAATAAATCAAAGTAGTAAAACCACAAGACAGATATGTCGCATTAGGTTTTTCTAATACTATGATTTATCTATCTCTTAAGTCTTAAGTATGATTTGGCACATACATTGTGCTCCTATTAAACGGTTGACGTAAATGCAACCCTCTAAAACCCATTATTTTGTTTTATTTTTCTAATCGATAAATTGGACAGTTTGAAATTGATGTGTAATGGACAAAACAAATCGAAAGAGTAACGTGCAAAGTACATAGTGATATGATGAATATTCCTGCACATTTCTGGAAAATTGAGAAATAATTCACGGTTATTTGGTGTCAACTTTATGGCTCAGTTAAAGGTTTCGAGCTTTCTTGAATTGTCATTTTAGAGTATTTACATTTGTTATAAAGTTGAAAAAAATCCCAAGGCGTGCCTGTCAAATATCATACCATTGCTGAATGTCATTAACCTAATGGCCCACCGAATATTCCGGCTTTCAGATAAATTCCAACTGCTTGAATTTTTCATTTAACTGAAACAATACTAAAATTATGGAGATATGTAATGCTTATATTTGTATATTATGTAGAGACTATTTAGCAGATGATTTGCATCAAGGTCAATCTACCACTTTAGAAATCTAGTTTGCAAAAATAAATAGGAATGTGAGTTGAAATTCATAGATTGTTCTAAATAGTACTCCCTCCGTCCGCGAATAGGAGTTCCGTTTTTTCATTTTAGTCCGTCCGTGAATAAGAGTCCCGGTTTACTTTTACCATAAATGGTAATAGGGTCCTACCTTCACCTAACTCATTCCACTCACATTTCATTTAAAACCAATATTATATACAAGGAGGACCCCTATTCCACTAACTTTTTTGCACCCACTTTTCTTAACATTTCTTAAAACTCGTGCCGCTAAGGAATGAGACTCCTAATGGCGGACGGAGGGAGTAGTACAATAATTTTATATACACGAAGTTAAAAATCTAAAGTCCAAAAAAATCACAATCCTAGTGACACAAATCCGAATCGCTTGTAATTTGATAGGAATCCCCGAAATTAACCCGAGTCCCCGTAGAATAGGACTGAAATGAGTTAATTCACATTATATTATTACTTTTTCTAAATTTTAAAGGTTAGTAAAATATTATTCTCCCATTCAATAAAATTTGTCACCTTGACTCGGCATGAATTTTAAGAAATGTAATGGAAAGTGGGTTGAAAAAATTAATGAAATGTAAGTACTACTTTTATATACTACTGTTAGTTTTATTTTGAGTAGGAATGAGTTAGTGAAATATAAGATCCGCTGCCACAAATGATAAAAGTAAAATATAACAAACTTTGTGGAACATGCGTTAATGAAAATAAGTGACAAACTTATATTTGAGTCATTATTTGAAAGTTGTATTCATTATGTTGATGTCCCAAACTCTTGGATTAGTTCAAACCCGAAAAATTAAGGTTAAAATTAAGAATTTATAATCCAATTTTTTTTCAACCTGAATACACCATTCCTAAATAGCAGTGGCGTATCCAGGATTTTTGAATTGGGGGTGCGATAAATTATCACAACAATATAGAACTTCAAAATCCGAAAGATCAATTTTCTTCTCCTTATTTTGATGTTGAACAAAATCTTTGTTTTTAATTTTTTTCTTAAGAAAGTTCATCATATATAATAAATAGATTGATGAAAAATTTATTTTAAATTTTGCAGAATGTATTTTTTAATTAAAAATCATCTTTTAACTTATTTTAGGCAAAAACTTCAATTACTTAAAAAAAAAGAAGACATAATGCATCCTTACCATTTTCTATATAATTTATTTCTCATGTTTTACGTCAAATGTATGTTTCATATTTTATGTATGATCATAAATGAGCATTGAGGAAAAGTTAGATTTTAAAATATATATTCTTTAGCATGAAGTAAAAATTAAAGAAAACAAAGCCATAAGAGAGCTACAAATGAGTGTAAGAAAAAAAAGTATACTATACTACTATAAAAGAAGTGTGCAGAAAACAAAAATCAAGTGATTAAAATATGAGAATTGATTTAAATCTAATGATATTAAACAAAGAGTAATAACTAAAACATAAGGTCAAAGAGTTAAGAGTAATAATTAAAACATAGAGTATTGTAACTATGTAAGAGAGTAACAAAGAAACAACACAGATGGCAAGCAAAATATGGGCGATGGGAATCGAACCCACGCACTCAGCCATAACTTTGAAGACTCCAACCGTTGCACTGAAGGTGCAGGTTTTCGATCGGGTGTGTTAAATGCAAGTGAGTATCCAACTGATTAGGATAAGATTTCCAACCTAGCTGAGCCGTTGGCACGCCAACAGGAACATGGTATCAAATAAATTTCCTCAACCCACTTCTACTGGTTAGTATAGTGGAGGTAAGGGTCGAATCCCACGAGGATGGACACATTCGGATAACTGTGGTGATATTCCTGGGTGGTTTGGTTAGCTACCATGCGTTGGGGTTGAGATTCTACCTAGACGGGAAATAAAGGTGGTACTCTACTGACTAGTAGGCGTGAAAATGACAGACATGTGGTTGTGTTCGAGGAAATAGGGGACAAGGTATCTCAGAGGCATGTGAAAAGTAGACAGTTACTAAATGAGGAAACTTAGACAACAGGGCATATCTGGTGGCTGGGTGGCTTTCTAACAGGTTTGGATGGTAGTACTGAAAAGTTAAAGACAAAGGCAAAAAGTATCCTTAAAGTAAAAGTGGACCAAACAAAAGTAGATTGTAATGTTTTCTTCTTCAACAAGTATTAACAGAAAACAATATGAACACAAACTTCGTAACTAAACTCAGATTCATTAATTAAAATGCTCAACTTAAGATGAACAGCTGAAACTGCAGATTACTTCTACTGACTAACATGCAAGGTAACAGCGCAGAACAGGAAACTCATGCACGAAAACTTAAACTGAAACATAACTACAAATTTCGATCAACAACTTCAGATCTAGCCTACTCGAATGAAAACTCATGCGAACACTTAGAAATTAAAAGCGATAACTAAATCTAACTTTCCTAGGCAGAACGAAGCAAATTCAAACCAAAGAGACATACAAAATAGAAACTTCATAACTTAAACGTTTGAAATCAAGTAAGGCTTATTAGTGCACTTTCATTACTAACTCGTGGAACACCTTGAATTCAAGCCCTCACATGTGGCAAACTTCCAAAGATGGGAAGTGTTCTCTCACTCTCAAAGTGTATAAGGGTAATGTGTACATAAGCACTCAAATCATACATCATGCAAAGTTTACCATAGGCTTGCTCAAAGTCTACTCCCTCCTCTACTAAATGTGATTAAGCTTCAAAAGTCCGAAAGGTCTTTGTCTTTGGTTATAATGTAGGCTCTTTGGTAGGTGAGGAATATTTGGCTAAAAAGTGACTAGAAATAAAAATATCCCAAGTAGAGTAAAGATAACTCCACTTTTCTAAACCCAAGGCACTTTTAACACTTCATTTATCTCCTTCAACTCACTTTCCAATCCTTTGATTTTCTTTCTATATTTTTTTTTCAACCTTACACATTTTTTTTTCTTTTTCTTTTTTTTCTTTCTTACACATCCTTTTTTTTTTCTAAGACCAAGCACATGTTTGCATTCTTTCTCAATTTCACAACTTGTACTTTCTTTACATTAAGCACACTACTTTTATACTTTCCCCTTATCTCTCCAATTCCTTTACAAATAAGATAGCAAAAACTAACTAACCCAAGGAATTGTCCCCATTATTTTGGCTTCCAAAGAAAAGGCTTAAAGGCTTAAACTTGGCTCCAAAGGGAAAAATTTTGAATTTTTGAGAGGGTCAAAATTTTGGATAAAAGTAGGCTAAGAAAAGATGGCCAATCATCCTCCTAAATCAACTTAAACACTATGTAAACTTAGGCAAGACTAGGAGCAAGTTCTAGAAACAAATACATGAATGCAGATAAATCACACAAGAATGAAATAATAGGCTCAAATCCGCACAAGGTATAAGCATGATTCAAGGCGAACAAGCAATTCACTAATTATGCACCTTTTCACCAAACCATCAAATCAAAATGTTAAGCCACACGTAAACATAGATGGAATGTAATATCATCGGCAACTCAATCTAAAGTGTGTCCCTAAGCATGCGTGTTTCTAAGTTCTTCATGTTAAGTTCACGACATGGATTCAAGAAAACATTTTTTAGAACACAAAATTCACCTACGGGGTTATTGAAAACAAAAACAAAAACTTAAAGCAAAAAGAAAAATCCTAAACTCACGGTCCACCACTTCATCCCCCCCAACTTATGTACAACAAAGTGTAAAATAAGTTTGCAGAGTTGGTTTTGGAAGTGAGTGGACTACTGAAAAAAACGTACCTAGAAAATTCTCGCTTTGTCGCCTGACCGGACGAAAGTTGAAGATCTTTGAAAAAAATTACGCTGGAGAAATACGCCCAGGTGGCGGCCCGCCGTGGGCTGTCCGGCGGTTTCCACGCGACACCAAAATGTTCCAGCGAGTATGTGGCGGACCGCCGCAGCACATGCGGCGGTCGCTGCGGAGAGGTCCGAACCTGCGAAAATTTTCAAAAGACAAAAGTTAAAACTAACACCGAAAACACTTAACATATAACAAAAATTGTCGAAAACAAGAAAAGAATTTGTCTTGAAACATCCAAAAGTATGATACAAATGCTCATTTATAGTCATTGAGCTTGACTTCTTTGATCTTGAGGAGGAGGGGGGAAACGGGCATTGAGGTCGTCGAATGCGCCAATAAGATAGGCGATATCGCCACTCATTGTTTGGCGCTCTTGTCGAGCCTCGGCGGCCATCCTTTGAAGCTCTTCAATTTGTTGACGGTGATGCACGTCTTCTAGCCGTTGTTGCTCCCAAAATTGTTGTTCCGCCGTGCGCCAATCGCCCTGAGCCGTCCATCCTTGGCGGTTGTAGGCGTTCTCCCTTTGTTGCTCCGCCCAACGAGTGTCCCAAGTGTTGGACATGTTTTGCATATAGGAGTGGATATCTCCTAGTTGGGCGGAGGTGTTTGCTTGAAACTCCTCATCGGGGTTCGGCCTTCCACGTCGGCGGTTTGCTCTGGTCCAGCGGCGATGTCCCTCTACTTGTTCCTCCTCTTCTTCCTCTTCTTGGCGGCGTTGGGGTGGTGGAGGCGGCGGCACTTCACTCTCTTGGGCGTGCGAGTGCTCCCCTTCCTCGGTGTAGTGGTCAATAGCCTCGAAGGCGGAGCCTTCGCCAGCCTAAAAAACGGGGATGCGAGCCGGGATATTCCTCTTCCTAAACTCCCCATTGACGGGGTTAGCCTCAATGGCTCTCCGGTGCGCCGGGGTGTCGAGCTTCCAATTAACTTGATTTGCCCAATCGTTGACCTTAGTCAATTGCGGAATGGGAATGGGGAAGTGATCCCCCGCCACTTGTACGAAATATCCTTGCCCCCAAGAGTCGGTCCTCAAGAGCCCCACCGAAAATTGCACCTCATAAGTGATGAAGCGCTCCCCGCCATCTTCTGTCAAACTCGCGAAAGAGACCTCCAAATGTTCGGCGATTGCCGTAATCTAACCACCACAACATATGACGCCACTATCCTTCTTCGTGATTCGATCCACATAGATAGTAAAGAGGGTTCCATAGTCGAATCCCTTCTTGTTGAGGAGGCACCAAATCACATTCAACTCCGTTTGGGAAACACTTCCCCTGTCGACCCTAGCAAACATCAATTGGGTCATAGCTCGGTGGAGATATCGCAAAACCGGGTTGCGAATTGAGGAAGACTTTGCGTAGCCCGCGGCATGCTTGTGCTCATTCGTCATCGCACCCCAAACCTCATCAAAATCATAATCATTGTCGGTGTCGGTGTCGGGGTCGAAGCAATGGAAGATTCCACAAAGGTCCTCCATGGTGAGCGAGTGCCATTGGTTCCCTAGGCGGAAGTCGATGCTAAGCGGAAAGTTATGCCGACGATCCTTTGTGACCTTAAACGAGCTCAGGAACTCGAGAGTATACTTTCTGAATGACGACCACCTCCTCTCAAACATGTACCGGAGGCCGTTCCCTTCTCCAACATCGCATAGCGCCCAAAAGTCCTCCGCGATTCCCAAAGTTTGAAGAGGAAAATCGTGGGGGTACCTCGAGGGCGCCGTCTCTTGTGCCGACAATTTCTTCCACATAGCCTTATGCTCATCCGAAGCAAGGCTAACACCATAGTTCTTCGCATTCTCGGCGGTCGCCGCACATCTTCCGGCGGTCGCCGGATGAGACTTCTCTTCCAAGCACATTTTTCCGAGGCGGACCCCTGCATTGATTAGCCCGCCGGGCACCAGCGGTCGCCGCACACATCCGCGGCGGTCGCCGGTCGACGTCTGACTCCAGATTCCCAAACTTGGCATTTTGGCTCCCTTTTTCGGCTCAATTATGCACATTTCTCACAAAACACGTCAAAATACCAAAATAGACAAAATATGTAAATAATGGCCGTGTAGAGTGACTTTGACATAAAAAGTGGACCAAATAATGGCCTTTAAACAGTGCAAAATCCGAGCGTATCAGTCATCCTAGTTGATCATCTTTTTAGCTCCAGGATCAACCTGAGGGTCGACACTAGAGACAAGGCTGGAACCCTCTGTTGTGTTTGATGAGGGTTCGACAACCATTACTTGATTGTCGGAAAGATGAATCTGTTCGTTTTGTTCATCCAAGGACATGGGTGGATATTTTGCTACAAGAGCCATGAAAACAGAACTTGAGAGATGATCACTAACATTTTGAGTTAGAAAAACACCAACAATAGAGTCAACAATTGATCCTTTCCATGGTGAAAATTTCCTATTTCCTTGAACCACATGCATACGTTCTTAAAACACATTCAATCTATCAAGAAATAACCCCGCTTCATATTATCCGCATCTTGTCCAAGTGCTTCTGCGTCAGCATCTTCGTTCCAGTCGTCTCTAGTCAATAGCTCCCACGCGACCGTGGTCTCCTTATCAAAATCTATTACTGGCTTCCGATACTTGGAAACGACAAGTGCACCACTACGGTTAGGATCATGCACCATGAGTTGTTTGCAAGTGTCATCCTCGATGCGCCGGGCATGCATCCTTGCCATCGTAAAATCCACTAGAGCGTCTCTAACCGCCTCATCTTGCATTAACAAGAAATTCTCTTGTTAGTTTTCAGTGTTACCACTTGTGCTCGTCCCGTTGCAAGGGATCGTGTCATCCATAGTATGTTTTGAAGCAGTCAGCGACAACTCACAGCTCCATCCGATCACGTTGTTTAGTACTGCATGCGACACTCTTCGTCCCATCATCGTTCTCTTCTTCTTGCATATATTTAGCGAATTATCTGCCAAATATTGACGCTTCAACTCCTTCTCCTCTTTGTTCATGATGCTACGTTGTTTGTTGAAATCCAACTTCTCTTCACTTTTCTGGTGGGCTTTGGGGCCGGAGGTTTGGGAGTGGTGGGCTTGACTAGCTTCCTTGGACCAACCATTTACGGCTTGTGCCTAATAATTTTCTTCCTCTGCTTCTTCTTCTAATCTACACGTGTGCATGTCCTCTTGAGAATATCTATTAAACTCTCTGATTGCCCACATTTTGCTGCATTCTACACAGATGATACGCTCGGATTTTGCACTGTTTTAAGACCCTTATTTGGTCTGTTTTTAATGTCAAAGTTGCATTACATGTCCATTATTAGCATATTTAATCTATTTTGGTATTTTGACATGTTTTGTGAGAAATGTGCATATTTGAGCCTAAAAAGGGAGTTAAAATGCGAAGTAGGAAATCTGGAGAGCTTCAAGTGGTGTCCGGCGACCGCCGGCGCTTAGCGGAGACAAAGATACGCCCGGCGACCGCCGGGAAGTGCGTGGCGACCGCCAAAAGGAGTCAGAAGCTTCTGGACAACGCGCGGCGACCGCCGGCCAAGGTGCGGCGGCCCGCCACAGAAACGCAGCGCATGACAGCTGTATTCAAACTCAATTTTCCTGCGATCCCGAAGTCTAATCAGGGATTTATACACACCATTACCTTCTTCCTGAATAGAGCTTTAATATGGTACAAGAATAACCTCAATCGGAATTCTGTGGAGAGAGTTATGGCCGTTCTACCAATGTCGCGCAAAGCTGGCAGCTGCAGTCTAGGCGGAAATTTAAAGAAGGAAAGAAGATATTACCTTGTGAAGCCAAATCTTTTCCTTCTATTATGGGGAACAAAAATTACATCTTTCCTAATGCTTGGAGGAAACTTATTACCAAATTTAAATCCTTCTCAAGCCTATATATACCCCATAACCTCATTCATAGAATTCAACCCTTCCATAGCCCCCAAAAGGGAAGTTTCCAAAACTCCTCCAACCCTAATTCTAGAGCTTCTTTTTGCAAAATAATTAACAGAGATCAAAAGCTAGATTACTTCAATTGTGCAAGGAGTTGAAGAAGAATTTCAAGAACATCAAGAACGACAAGGATTCAACCTACGGGTTTTATTTGCTTTAGTTTTATGTTCAAATTGTCTTCCCTTCAATCTATGTGTTTAGCTTATTCCATTATGTGTAACTAAACTCATAGGATTCTAGGGATGTGTTAGTAACGACTTTGGTTATACAATTCCAGTTTTCTATTCAATGTCCGTTTTTTTTACTTTGTTTCTTCCATAGTAATTCGGATGCTGCATGATTGAGTGACACAATCTTGTATGATTTAATACAACTTGCTTCATAACTGTGAGAGAGTTCTAGCGAGTTAGGTTCACTTAGTAGACACTACAGTTAGCTTCTCTTAAACTGACACGGTTAATTGAGAGTGAGGACTTTTCAAGGGTCTTAGGAGCTTTTTGGAGTTACGTGTTAGGATTGACAACCCTAATCTTGTAATCAACGTTTGTATCGCATGAGCATAAGCTAGGTGACTCGTCCTATCAAAGTAATAACTCTGCTAGGGTATTTTAGTTTGGAATTTGTATAACCATAACTGTGAACGCACATCCCTAGAATTCCCTTATCTCTATATTTTATCTCGTGATTTATTTGCATCTAGTTGTTATTTGCCTTCCATTGTTTTCAAAATTTTTTCAAAACCTTCCATTCTTCCAGATAGTAATTGAGTCTTAGTAGAAGATAGACAGTCCGTGTTTGCCTTCCCCGTGTTCGTTATCTCGGTACTGACCTTTAGCTATACTATTCCTACTCTGTATACTTGCAGATATTTATAGTGCTAAAAAATAGTGCATCAACAGAGCGTCCACCTTCTGCTCGAATCTGAGGTGTAGGTGGCACCCAAGCTACGACTTTTTCCTCGATTGTTCCATCACAGTTTAATTTATCTATATCAAAAGTCTTGTCTCTGCCTATGCTGTCTTCCTCCAGCTGCGAGCACTTGCTACGTTCTGGACTGTTATCCGGGACGTGCATTTCAGATCCAACTACACATTCTGCGTCGAGAATCTCATGAGCTCCAACAACTAATTCTACATCAAAACCCCCTAAAACTACTCATTCTACAAGTTTCTCTTCAAAACTCTTCTCACTTTCTTCTAGAACTGTCTCAATAATCTTATTTGTCCTCCTTTTTCCTTTTGCTTTGGCGCTTTTCCTGGTGCTTTCTTGCGACGATTTGAAGCTGGTGTTTTCTTGCGACGATTTTAAGCTGATTTGGTTTGAGGTGTCGTTGGGATCCAATCATCATCCTTTGATTTTTCCATCTCCGTGACGGTAAAAAAAAAGATTAAATTGGAGAATGTTAATCAGCCGCTCTCAACGTAGAGATAGATTATGGTATTTGCGAAATCACAGATTCGTTTAGGTTGTAGATTTTAGTATATCTCGACCCTACTAATCGAGGTTTTTACCACAATGGCTGTAATCTTGTTATTAGGTACAAATGTAAGCATTTGGTTGTTTACCTGACCTGGATCAACGCCACAGAGGACACATTCCCTTAAATCAAATTCACCATTATCCATCTGTTCTCTCATATGATAAAAGTTTGAAATATTAATTTGACCAATTATAATAGATCCAAGGCTATAATTTTTACTCTTGGACCCATGACCAATCTAGTTCATGTTCATTTACTTAATCTGATTAAAGAAATAGAGCAAGTGATATGACCACTAGTGTCAAGCATAATGAGTCACTTCTACGATGTGAGACATGAATCAATTAGGGTCAGAGATGGAGAGAGAAGACACGCCGAGAAGGCAACATAACTCGATGGAAGTCCGAGAGTGAGAGCGATGGGAAAGGCTTAGATTTGAGGACAAATCCTTCAAAAGAAGGGAATGATGTGAATTCGAGTGTTCAACATCATATAATACAATGTTATAGGGGGTTATGGGTTGATTGGGGTCCGAGAAGAGGGCGAAGGCATGACAATGAGTGTGATTCAAATAGCAATCCAAATGATGTCCAAATTATATTCTAAAGCCACCATTGACTTCATCTTCGAAAGAGCTGCATGAGTACCATGAACGTCTTCATCGGAGTCCGAATGGACAAATATGGCCGTTTTGTGGAGACTGTGCGATGCAGTGCAAACCCAGCGACCTGCCAGAATTGCAAGTGAACTAGAGACTTTTTGACGTGTCGTTGGATGCACACTCAGCAAATCGCAGAAAATGCCGGGAAACAGAGACTTTCCAACGATTCGATGGATGCACACTCAACGACTCGTTGGCTTTGACAGACTCAGATCTTAGACTATTTTTCCAACTTATTGCTTTTCATGTTATGTTTTGGGCTAGTATAAACAGACCCCTTGTGTTTTTTATCACCTGCTTTATTGAATGTTGAATATAAAAAACTCATTTGATAGCATCTCCTTGAGAGATTTTTATTTAATTATTAATTAGGTTGCCAAGTATAATCAACCAAGTAATGATAATCAAGCATCTGAAGCAAGGATCTAGGTCTTAGGCAACACACACAAGCTATATGGTCAAAGGGTTGGCAGCAGAAGCATACATAAATCGATTACATAATAATCCTGAACTATTTAGCAGATTATTTAGATAAATTCTATTCGCGCAATTATCACATGTATCATGCTCACAACTTGAATCCATACATGGTTTAGCATAATTGAAATCCTAAAACATGTTCATACGGAGTTAGGCAATTTACCTTTCTGATTCTCCAAAGAATCGAAGATGGCCCGCGCCTTCTCCACGTGAAGATCTTGATTATTAGACCACAGATCTTCTGACTGGTTCCCGGACAGTACGTTGATATCAGTGTGGGATGATCTCACCAAAGTACAAGGACTCGAATAATGGAGGACAGAAAAACTGCTCACGGAGGGAGCTGAAGGACGAAAATTTCGTCCTCTTCTACTGCTAGAGGGGGATGAATTTTTATTCACTAAAATTGTGTGTATTCTGTCTCCTTTATTCTCCTATTTATATTAAGTCACATATTGGGCCCAGTCAGGGATCTATGGAAGACTTTGGATATGGGCTCCCCCAATTAGCTTTTCTCTAATTAAATTGAACCCACAATTTAATACAAGCTTATATTGGAATATTACGAACAACCACTACAGAAGTAATATTGCACTCCCCATCCTAATTCGAGATTACAAGTAATTCGGGTTTCCAATATTTATTATTATTTATTTCCCGCACTTAAGATAAAAACGTTCATTAATTAATTAGTGTCTGCTATGAACTTAATTAATTAACATATTTACTCCAATAGTGGACTCAGCAAGAAACACTTATTTATTATTCATAGAGTAATCAAACTCCAACTAGCTAGGTTACGAATAATAAAGTCCTCGTTTCGAGCTCCTCTTGTCAACGTTATCAAACGAGACTCAGCTCACGTACGATTCAATATAATAGCAATCCTAGCACCTCTAGATATTAATCTACACTACCCAATATGCCAGGATTCTTGGGTTATGAAAAACCCGCACCTATTGGCAAGTCAAAGTAGTACTCAATCAATACCGTATGCTCAATGCTAACGTACATTGATTAAGAAACAAATTATCAAGACCTCTTCTTTCAGTAGATAGCATAAAGACTCGTCTTGCTGTTAGATCCAATTCAATGTTATACCACACCAACGTCATCTTATTTCATTAAGGATTATTCTAGATTTTATTTCGATAAAATCAAATCCTACAATTCAAGATAACGTCGATTTAGGATTATCATTATTTAAATCGTACTAGGATATTACTAGATAGAAATAAATCCATCATAATCCATAAGATAAAAATAAAATCCTATCAACCAAGATTTATACAAATCTTAATTCTATTTAGAATAGACATCTAAAATATATCAAATATTACTTAGGATTTCTTAGATAAATGAATTTATCTAAATCCAATTAAATAAGGATTTTCTTATATATCATTAACATCCGAATCTATCTAGGACATAAATCCAAAAGATAAGGATAACTTGGATTAATACTTATTTTAATCCATCTAAGATTTGTCTAAATAGAATTAAATCTATTCAAATCCATAGGATAAAATAAATTAATATAAATGTTTATCCTAATTCATCTAGGATTTATCTTGGAATAAATCCATATAAATCCATAGAATACGATAATATTATATTATAATTATTCAAATGTATCCAAGATTTATCTAGGAACAAATCCATATAAATCTATAAGATAAGAATAAAGTATTATATTATCACTATCCAAATCCATCTAGAATTTATCTATGAATAAATTCATATAAATTCATAGGATAAGAATAAAATAATATGATCATTATCTAAATCCAACTAAGATTCATCTATTAATAAATCCACATATTTCTATAGGATATAGATAAAAACTTAGATTATTATTTTCCAAATATAACTAGGATTCATCTAGGAATTAAATCCATATAAATCCATTTAAATAAGGAAAGAATCTAATTAATCCATGATTTAATTCATAATTAAATCTCACATAATATATAAAATCCACAAAAATATATTCAAATCTTATTTCCATATTTATCTTGAATTATTTCCAAAATTGAATCCAAGGATTTGGAAATCCTAATCAAATTTGGAAAGTGGAGTCATGGAACGAGGCAAAGCGTCGTCGCGCGTAGGAAGAAAACCAATTCCATCCACTATTGGGGCTGCTCACGGAGGAACGCCGCTGCAGTCCGACGTCGATGCTGCTGCATCGTCACAGACGTTGCTGCTACATCGTCGTTGCTGCTCCCGCGTCGCCTCCGACACCCCGCTCGGTACCGCAGCGTCGTTGTCGTTGCTGCTCTTGCACCGATCATGCCTCTGTCGGACTCCCACTGAAAAACGCTGCAGCGCTGTCGTTGCATCACGAGTCCGGGAATCTGCCGACGGGCTCCCACTCAAGCTGACGGCGCTGTTGCGTCTCCGTAGCCACCGGCGCTGCTCATGGCAGACTGCCGTCCTTGGCCACCGGACTGCAATTTCTCTTGTTGTAAAGGTTTCGGATGCAGCGATACCAAGATTTCAATTCAGGTAATTAATTCCACCGACAAGAGAAATCAAATAAGATATAGGCGCATGAATTGATTCCATGAAATCACTATATGTCATGTTCACACGCAGCAGACGCAAGAAGGATGAACAAAACAAGACATACACATCATAACAACATACGCATAGAGTTATCCCAAATTTGATCAAATTGGGCAGATCGTGCATCTTCCTATCGACGTTGAGACTTGCGCATTCGGCGACGTGCAGCTCCAGCGCAAGCGCCAGCTGCACGTCCTTACCGTTCGTGCTCTCGTCGTTGATGATTCACGACTCATGCATTTAAGCAATTCACATAACATGAAATTAATCCACATTATCAGAGCCAAAAATTGGCTCTGATACCAATTAATTGGGTTAGGAGCCCCTTGCACAGCGGAAGACTTGTACAAAACAAATAAATTAGACATGGATCTATTTGACCGATTATGCGATTAATCAACTCACATGTTAAACAGATAATTTCATGCTAGAACCCAAATAATTCATGCTTAGAAAATATAAATCCTAAACATGATTTCTACGGTTTAGGGTTACCGATTTAGATTCTCCAAAGAATCGACGATTGCTCGCGCCTTCTCCACGATGATCTTCAATACTAGACCACAGATCTTCTAACTGGTTCCCGAACTGTATTCCGACATCAGTGTGGGCTGATCTTATCGAAACACTAGGACTCGAATAAAGAAGACAAAAATTTCTCACGGAGGAGGAGCTGAAATTCTCACGGAGGAGAAAATCAAATAAATAATTTCGTCCTCCTTTAGAGAAAAGGAACGAAAATTATATTATGAGAATAATAATCTTTATGTCTCATTTATTCTCCTATTTATATTAAGTTCATATTGGGCCCAGTCAGGGATCTATGGAAGGTTTTGGATATGGGCTGCCCCAATTAGCTTTTTACTAATTAAATTGAACCCACAATTTAATACAAGATTATATTGGAATATTACGAGCAACCACTACAGAAGTAATATTGCACTCCCTATCCAAAAAATTTCAAGTAATTCAGGTTTCCACTTTGTTTATTATTTATTTCCCGCGCTTAAGATATAAATGTCCATTAATTAATTAATGTCTGCTATGGACTTAATTAATTAACATTTTATTAATTCCAAGAGTGGACTTAGCAAGAAACACTTATTTATTATTCATAGAGTAATAAAACTCCAACTGGCCAGTTTCCCGAATAATAAAACCTTGTTCAAACTCCTCTTGAGGACATTATCAAACGAGACTCACCTCACGCACAATTCAACATAATAGCAATCCTAGCACCGCTAGATATTAATCACCACTACCCAATATATCGGGATTATTGGGTTGCGAAAAATCCGCACCATTTGAAAAGTCAAAGTAGTGCATAATCAATACCGTATGCTCAATGTTAACGTATGTAGATTAAGAAACAGTATTTTATCAAGACCTAGTCTTTCAGTAGATAGCATAAAGGCACGTCTTGCTGTTAGATCCATTCAGTGCTATACCACACCAATGTCATCTTATTTCAGTAAGGCTAAGAAATAACCAGACTCACATTGCAACCTTTCACGATAGGTAGTCTAAGCCTATTTGGTTTGTGAAATTCTTCTTTTTCTTTCGCAAAGCATTGCATAGAACCGACTGTGTTACCTTAAAGTGCACGACGCCCACAACCAGTCTACTAAGCAAAAGACTTAGACTTTGTTTGCCTCTTATACATTTAAATGTTTATAAAACATCTTATAAATGCACAAGCAAACACAATGTAATAATATACTGATTCTATTCGTGCGAAACTGGTCGAATAATACTGAATCGGGTTAAAAGTGGATTATAGAGTTTTACGTATACAAGCAAGATTCTATTCGAGCGAAACTTGCTCGAAACATGCTTTTCAGTATACCAAACCTAACAATTTCTAGTATACAAACTCTAACATATGGATGAGCCGAAAATTCATTATTATAGGGTAACTATTAGGTAATTTTTGTCATATGGTTCCCCAACCCCAATTTGGATGAAGTTTTGCAGGGTGCTTCAATAACATGTGTACTTTAGGGGAAAAATAAGCCAAACATGTCAGGTTTCCAATTTGTGTATGATTTTCATATTTTCTCCAATTTATAACAAAACAAGGCAATGAAATTCAAACAGATTAGATTAACAGGAAAACATAAGTATTTTTAGCTTATTTTCTTTTCAGTCAAGTATCACATATATCATAGAACATATACAAAATTTCATCCCAATCTAACAACAATTGATCATTCCAACCAGCAATAAAAATAGGCTACGAACAAAGACAACCTATGCTCTGATAAAAATGATATTGATATTCGTGGATAGATCCACCTTATCTTTTGTTTTAATTGAAGATCAAACAACATTGGGCACATCTTGGAAATAATAGATGGATCTATCCATTAGGATCCAAATCAATAAGTAAATCATGCAAGGATCAATCTTCTCAGACGTTGGCTGTCTCTTGACAGCAGTAACTAGCATGTCCTTCATGTCCTCCACCACTAATTTAAAGAAAGCTAGTCCATTCTTGAAAGTATGTTGCAAAAAGGGTTGAAAAGTTGATCCGCCAGGCTTTCTATCTAGAGCTGGTCCTTTTATGCTTGTGAGACTGGTCGTCATGGAGCATAAGCTTCGATTTACTGGCCGAACATTATCACTTCTTGCATTGTAACATCCCGAATTTCCGAACCCTAATTTTAGAGCCCTAGAATTTATTATTAATGACGTGGGAGATGTGAATTATTTGATAAATGAATTTATTGCATGAGTTTCTTTGACCGGGAAGTTTGAAAAGTCAAAATTGTTGACTATGTGATGTGGCATGTGATTTATTAAATTATGAGGTGAATTATTTGTTTAAGGGTGAGTGAGAATATTAGGGAAAATTTCCATAAATACTAGCCACCTAAATATTGAGATTTTCGAACCCTTGGACTTTTGGAGAAGGAATTCTATTTTTCCGGATTTAATTTAATTCTTGGGATATTTATCCAAATTAAATCCAAACCCCAATTATTCCTTATTTTTATGGAGAAAAATCGAGCCCCTTATATTCCTAGGTGATTTTCGAAAATCACCTATGTTGGGAAGAAAATATTATTTTGCTTGTTTAATTGATTCCTTACTTGATTTCCTTCCATACCTAGAATTTAAATATATAACCAAATCTTTCCATACCTCAATAGATCTTGCCATATCTTAATTTAGTTGATATTAAAAATCCATGCCTTATTTAAAAGGCTACTACATGCCTATTTCCCTTCCTCCAATGGGAGAATTTTTATTTTATTTTGCTCCATGATATTTTATTCTACTCCGTAAAATATACCAAAGCAAAATCTTGGCTAATTGGGAGCCATATATTTCGAAAATTACATGCCTTGATACCTTAGTCTATTTTTGTTAATTCTTCTTCCCTACTTCACAATATTTATTTATTTAATTGTGGAGAATAAAATCTTACCAAATATTCTATTCTATTTACCTAAAGATCTTATTGAGCACTATAAATAAGAGGAACCCCTAACCCTAGCCCCCATAATTTTCGGGCCCCTCCCTTCAACACTCTCTCCAATTTTTCTTCTTCTATTCTCCAATATTTTGTCATCTTTTGAAGAAGAATTGAAGTTTTATCCATGAATTTTGAAGAACCAAGTCTAATACTTAATTTCTACCGTTCGTTTTTCTCATAAGGTATTTTTATATTCATCTTCTTCGTTTCTACCCGATTCCTCTTCTTTCTAACCGATTAATCGGTATTCTTGAACCCTCATGCATCTTGTTGAGTGAAAGTGGGGTAAAGGGGATATGGAAATATGTATACATGTGTGTGGTGTGTATGTAAATGTACCCAATATCACGTCCGACGCATCATGCTCCTCTTGGGCTCGTATTGCATAGGAACGTCCTGGTGCTCGAGCTCAACTCTTGATGTAGAACCAGGCGTTTCCCTCTGACTCCTACCAGCTCCAAAACCTCTTCCTGACCCACGCCCTCGGTAGTTAACTGACTCAGATCTCGCATATGTAGGTGTTGGAGCATTCGTCTGTCTCGGACAATCTTTAGCATAGTGATAGCTTGAGCCACATTGAAAGCATAATCTTGCTAACCTTCTACACACTCCAGGATGATGTTTCCCACAATGTTCACACATGGGTGGGCTATCGAACCCTCCCGAACTAGCCACCGAAGGGGTCGGTGCTCTCTGTATGAATTCAGATCCTGGGTTCAAGTTTCTTCCTCAGGAATGTGCCGGTGCTGAGTACCCACCTCTCCTGAAATCTCCTGAAATCTCTGAACATGGATTGGGACATCATCATTGTTTATAGGCTGTTCTCCAGCTGGAGAACCTTGTATCATACTTTGAGCTTCATCCTCAGCCATATTTAGAGTTTTAGACTCACCACTTCAGAATGATACACCTATATGTATACCAGCTGCATCAGGTCACTAGCTCAGACACAACAAACTCTTATGTGGCATGTAACTAACATATCAGACCTTATCTAGTCCTAGAATCAACCAAACCTGGGCTCTGATACCAATTTTGTAACACCCCGAATTGATGTCACAATTTAGTACCCCATTTATTTTTATTTTTTATTTTCTCAACAAATAGAAAAACTATAATATATGCATATATATTTACATAGGCCCAGTTCGCACAACTATACACAAAAACACACGTACTTAGCAAAGGTGTAGAAAGAAGTAAAACTGTCCTAAATTGCATTCTACCCCTATACATGCCATGGCTAACATATCTAGGGAGTTACTCACACGCAACCGTTCGCTAGTGACCCGACTTCAACATCTGTACAGCAAAAGGGTTAACCTGATCACCTAGTCTGCAGGATAAAAAGAAGAATATGGAATGGGCTTCAACTAACTTAATAGTAACTCACCATTAAGGCATAAATTTTGAAGCTATACCATACAATTTACGCAGTCGATAATAACTATCATAAGTCTTTTCATCCATACCAACATCATCATAATTATACATATCCTATCAGTCATAATCATAAATGACCTCATACAGTTGATAAGAGTGTAGTCCATGACAAATTTCATCACACCGAATATCATATTTTAATTTCTCCAATCACACCGCACCTCACATGGTAATGTTTCGGTCATATTAGATTGTATTTCCTCCCATCACACCATACATAACATCATATCTTCTACACTCATGCCATGCTCACATATCATTACCTTCTGGTATGCCATCTAGTTCTTACCCATACTCATATTCAATAATTTCTAACATAATACGTTCACAACTTATCTCAACATATATAAGTTTACATAATCATTTCTTTCAATAACACCACTCAACATACTCAAGTGATAAACCTCCTATCATGCTCAAATATAGCATCTCTTGACTGACATTCAATACTCAGTAGGTAAAAACATAACTTTATTCAACAATTTAAGTCTAAAGTAGAATATTTATATTACCTCAAAATACAAAAAGTCTTGATATAGGAAGTGCCTTACTCCTTCACCTTCTCCTTCTCCATACCCGTATTAGCTCTTGAGGCAGTGTTACCTTTCAATATATATAAATTTCTTATCAGCACCAACACAAAACAATGTAAACATAAATAAAATTCTCCTTTCAAATTCTTGCTACAAATTATGTTATAAACTGGCTACAATAATTTAGCTTAATCACTCATTTTTGTCAAGCAATCTTTATTTAACATATAATAAACATGGTCCCAAACAAGCAACTTTAACTGTGAACATCTTTCATTCAAAAATATGCAAGATCCTCACATTCCTACTCGTCTAAAAGCTGCCCCAACTTTCCCATGCCAAAAATACAAACTTCTTCTCTGTTAAGGTATAAATTATGCTAAAAATGTAATTATAAAGTCTCTCGAAAGTAGCATAACGATTTTCCTAAACCAAAATAAATAATTATAGGTTTTACAACATTCACACACACAAAGAGAGATCTTTCTATCTGTATCATCTCCCAACTATCTCTATGCAGTGAATTAGAAATCATGACAACTTTACACTTAATTTACCTAAATTCCAAATTGGGGAAGCACTTGATTATGAACCCTAGCTCTAGATTTAGAGAAGAAATTGGGTAAATTGGAGGTGCAGGAGATTTTCTTACATAAATTAGAGCCAAGTCCAACCTAGACTCGCCGGAAAATGGCGATAACAACGCCGGAACCTGCCGGACAGCGGCGACTCAAAGAGGGGGAAAAACTGGATGGGAATCGGAGGCGTGAGGAATCGCTGGAGAGAGATTATCGTCTGTATGTATGTGTGTGAATGGCGGTGAGTGTATATGTGTGTGAATGGCGGTGGTTGGATGTGTTTTGGGGGAAATTCCCGTAAGTGGTATCAAAAGAGATCATAATCTCTTAATTCCAATTCATTTTCCTTTTTCTTTTATTTTACTTTCTAAATTTCAACCCCACACAACAATAACTACATGGAAACATATACTATTCACAACTTCTAATTATGTCTATTTATTTATTGCATTTTAAATAATTTAGAATTATATATATATATATATATATTTTCTTTTTAGATTTTATTTCCTGGGTTATTACAATTCACCTACTCTAAAAAAAATTTCGTCCCCGAAATTTGTACCAGATTTAAATAGATACGGGTATTGCTCTCTCATAACATCCTCTGGTTCCCACGTAGCCTCTTCGATTTGGTGGCTTCTCCACAATACTTTGACTAGTGGAATCTTTTTATTTCTTAGTTCTTTTATCTCTCTAGCCAATATCTGAACCGGTTCCTCATCATATGTCAAATCTGGTTGTACCTCAATTGACTCTGTTTGAATTATATGAGAGGGGTCTGATCGATATCTTCTCATCATCGACACATGGAACACATTATGGATCTTTTCCAGTTCTGATGGTAAGGCGAGTCTATAAGCTACTGGACCCACACATTCAAGTATCTCATGTGGACCGATAAATCTAGGGCTCAGCTTGCCTTTCTTCCCAAAACGAAGCACTTTCTTCCAGGGTGAAACCTTCAAAAAGACTTTATCACCAACACTGAATTCAATATCTTTTCGTTTCAAATCTGCATAAGATTTTTGCCTATCCGATGCTTCTTTCAACCTACTCCGTATTACTCGAACTTTATCTTCGGTCTCCTGTACCAATTCTGGTCCAACAATCTTCTTTTCACTGAGCTCAGTCCAATATAATGGCGTTCGACATTTTCGGCCATATAAGGCCTCATAAGGTGCCATCTGGATACTCGACTGATAGCTATTATTATACGCAAACTCAACTAATGGTAGGTATTTCTCCCAACTACCGTCAAAGTCTATGATACAACTCCGCAACATATCTTCAAGAATCTGTATTACTCTCTCTGATTGGCCATCTGTTTGTGGATGGAAAGTTGTGCTAAAATTTAATCTGGAGCCCAAGGCTTCCTGAAATTTTTCCCAAAATCTTGATGTGAACCGTGGGTCCCTGTCATAAATTATAGAAGTAGGTACTCCATGCAGTCTTACAATTTCATTAAGGTACAATTCAACTAGTTTCTCCATGGAGTAATCAGTTCTTACAGGAAGAAAGTGAGCTGATTTCGTCAACCGATCAACAATTACCCATATAGAGTCCTTTTTCCGGGGTGACATAGGCAATCCTGACACAAAGTCCATGGCGATTTTATCCCATTTCCATTCCGGTATTGATATTTGTTGCAATAGACCAGATGGAACTTGATGTTCAGCCTTGACATGTTGACATGTCAGTCACTTCGCCACAATTTCTGTAATATCTCTTTTCATTCCGGGCCACCAATAAAATTCCTTTAAATCATGGTACATTTTTGTACTCCCTGGGTGCATCGAATACAAACTATTATGCGCTTCCCGAAGAATATCATTTTTCAGCTCGTTGTCATCAGGTACACACAACCTCTTTCTAAAATATATACATCCATCAGGACTTTGTTCGAATTCAGGTGCTTCTCCCTTGTTGATTTGTTCCAATTTAGCTTTCAACTTCTCATCAGTCCTTTGAGATGTTTGTACTCGTTGAATCATGGTGGGCTTCACTCTAACTTCCGCCATCAAACTACCGTCATTCAACGCTTCCAAATGTGCATTCATAGCCCTTAAAGCGACAAGTGACTTTCTACTTAATGCATCGGCCACGACATTTTCCTTACCAGGGTGGTAGTCAATTACACAGTCGTAATCCTTGATGAGTTCTATCCATCTTCTCTGCCTCAAATTCAACTTTTTCTGTGTGAGTAAATATTTTAAACTTTTATGATCTGTATATATATAACATCTCTCGCCGTACAAATAATGTCTCCATATTTTCAAGGCGAACACTATAGCTGCCAACTCCAAATCATGTGTGGGATAGTTCTTTTCATGAATTTTGAGTTGTCTTGAGGCATAAGCTACTACTTTACCCTCTTGCATTAAGACACAACCTAAACCATTATGTGATGCATCGCTGAAAATTGTATAGACTTTGCCTGATTCAGGTGGAATCAACACAGGCGCCTCAGTGAGAATCGCTTTCAGCTTTTCAAAACTCACTTGACATTTGGCGTCCCAACGAAAAGGAACATTTTTCTGAAGTAAAGCAGTAATGGGTTTAGCAATTATCGAGAATCCTTTCACAAATCGCCGATAATATCCAGCTAAGCCAAGAAAACTACGAACTTCAGTAACATTCTTCGTAGGATTCCACAACACTATTGCTTCAATCTTCTTTGGATCCACCCGAATTCCTGCTGCCGATACTACATGACCAAGAAATGTAACCTCCGACAACCAAAATTCACATTTATTTAACTTGGCATATAATTGCTTATGTCTAAGTGTCTGCAAAACTATTCTCAAATGTTGTTCATGATCACTCTTAGTTTTGTAATACACCAATATATCATCGATAAAAACTATCACGAATTTGTCAAGATATAATTGAAATACTCGATTCATCAAGTCCATAAAAGCGGCGGGGGCATTTGTTAGCCCAAACGGCATGACCTTGAACTCATAGTGTCCGTAACGGGTTCTGAAAGCCGTCTTGGGAACATCCGAGTCTTTAACCTTCAGTTGATAATACCCTGACCTCAAATCAATATTCGAAAATACGCTTGCCCCCTTTAGTTGATCAAACAAGTCATCAATTCTTGGCAATGGGTATTTGTTCTTGATTGTCACTTTGTTCAATTGCCTGTAATCAACGCATAATCTCATTGATCCATCCTTCTTTTTTACAAACAGGACAGGTGCTCCCCATGGTGATATACTAGGCCGAACGAAGTCTCGATCAAGTAATTCCTGAAGCTGGGCTTTCAACTCTTTTAGTTCGGCTGGAGCCATTCTATACGGTGCCATGGAGATAGGGTTTGTTCCAGGTGCGACTTCGATGGCGAACTCAACTTCTCTATTTGGACGCAAACCAGGTAATTCTTCGGGGAATACATCAGGATAATCACATGCTATTGGTATTTCTGGTAGCTTTGGGTCAGCGGTACATGTATCCCATATATAAGCCAGGTAGGCCTCACAACCTTTCCAAATCAACTTGCTAGTTGTTGTGGCTGAAATCACATTAGTAAGGTAATTTGACCTTTTTCCAACCACCAAGATTTCATTATTGTTTGGGGTATAAAGTGTCAGTCTTTTTTTTGAACAATCCACTACTGCACGATGTACGCATAGCCAATCCATTCCAAGTATTATATCGAACTCGTGAAAAGGTAACTCCATCAAATCCGCCGAAAATAAAGACCCTTGGACAATCAGAGGACATTCTCTATATATTTTATTCACTATAAAACTTTTTCCTAAGGGACTTGACACCTCTATATCATACAAAGTCTTTTCAAGAGGCAGATTGAATTCTTTTATAATAT
Organism: Salvia hispanica; assembly: GCF_029641045.1. Taxonomy (NCBI): domain Eukaryota; kingdom Viridiplantae; phylum Streptophyta; class Magnoliopsida; order Lamiales; family Lamiaceae; genus Salvia; species Salvia hispanica. The sequence goes on along the minus strand of NC_142697.1, from coordinate 8,689,500 downwards.
TGTCACATATATATGAATGCGTTGAACCAGGATCAATTAAAGCAGTAACAGGTATATTAAAAAGTTTAAATGTACCCAATATCACGTCCGACGCATCATGCTCCTCTTGGGCTCGTATTGCATAGGTACGTCCTGGTGCTCGCGGCTCAACTCTTGATGTAGAACCAGACGTTTCCCTCTGACTCCTACCAGCTCCAAAACCTCTTCCTGACCCACGCCCTCGGTAGTTAACTGGCTCAGATCTCGCATATGTAGGTGTTGGAGCATTCGTCTGTCTCGGACAATCTTTAGCATAGTGATAGCTTGAGCCACATCGAAAGCATAATCTTGCTAACCTTCTGCACACTCTAGGATGATGTTTCCCACAATGTTCACACATGGGTGGGCTATCGAACCCTCCCGAACTAGCCACCGAAGGGGTCGGTGCTCTCTGTTTGAATTCAGATCCTGGGTTCAAGTTTCTTCCTCGGAAATGTGCTGGTGCTGAGTACCCACCTCTCCTGAAATCTCTGAACTTCTTGCTTGAAAAATGTCTTTCTCAGTTCCATCTTTAGAATCTAAGGCTTCCATGCTTTGTGCTAACTCAGACAATTTAGTCAAATCATCTTCTCTTGCTCCTATCACTAATTTCTGGATATTATCATTTAGCCCTCGCTCGAACCGCCGACACATCTCCTCGTCATTAGGCACAATCTCTCGGGCATATCGAGACTAACGTTGAAACGCACTTTCATACTCGAGAACGGACATGCTACCCTGCACAAAGTGGAGGAACTCTCTTTTTCATTCCTCCATGAACTTTACCCCACGTATCGTTTTCTAAATTCTTTAACAAAAAATTCCCAGGTGATCATCTCCGGCATGCATCTCTCCACTTTGTTCAACCACCATATATAAGCTTCTTCTTTAAGTAATGATATAGCACCATGTAGTTTTTCTTCTTGAGTACATGGTATGAAAGTGAAGATTCGCTCAAGTTGTTGCACCCAGTACTCAGCTGCATTAGGATCATCAGTTCGTCTTGCTCTAAACTCTTCAGCTCTATTCTTATGTAATTTTTCAACTACCGAATCTTGAGTGGGAGTCGCTGTTCCTGCTATCTGGCGCAAAGCAGTCGCCATCGTATGTAATATATCGTGTCTCGGGATTGGGACATCATCATTGTTTATAGGCTGTTCTCCAGCTGGAGAACCTTGTATCATACTTTGAGCTTCATCCTCAGCCATATTTAGAGTTTTAGATTCACCACTTCAGAATGATACACCTATATATATATACCAGCTGCATCAGGTCACTAGCTCAGACACAACAAACTCTTATGTGGCATGTAACTAACATATCAGACCTTATCTAGTCCTAGAATCAACCAAACCTGGGCTCTGATACCAATTTTGTAACACCCCGAATTGATGTCACAATTTAATACCCCATTTTTTTTTATTTTTTATTTTCTCAACAAATAGAAAAACTATAATATATGCATATATATTTACATAGGCCCAGTTCGCACAACTATACACAAAAACACACGTACTTAGCAAAGGTGTAGAAAGAAGTAAAACTGTCCTAAATTGCATTCTACTCCTATACATGCCATGGCTAACATATCTAGGGAGTTACTCACACGCAACCGTTCGCTAGTGACCCGACTTCAACATCTGTACAGCAAAAGGGTTAACCTGATCACCTAGTCTGCAGGATAAAAAGAAGAATATGGAATGAGCTTCAACTAACTTAATAGTAACTCACCATTAAGGCATAAATTCTGAAGCTATACCATACAATTTACGCAGTCGATAATAACTATCATAAGTCTTTTCATCCATACCAACATCATCATAATTATACATATCCTATCAGTCATAATCATAAATGACCTCATACAGTTGATAAGAGTGTAGTCCATGACAAATTTCATCACACTGAATATCAGCCTATACCCAATTAATCGAATATAAAGCACACGGAATACATATCTCCATCATATCCAACACCCACACGTATACAATTCTTAGACAATACCATATATATCACAACATGTATATTATCACATATTTATACTCCTGTTTGTTTCTGGATTATGGTCGGTACTCAGTACGAATACACGTTGTGGGCGGAATATTGTGGCATAAGGCTAATAGAATCTTTCCAACACACCATACATCAATTTATATTTCCTTCAATCACACCGTACATCATATTCTAATTCCTCCAATCACACTGGACATCATATTCTAATTCCTCCAATCACACCGGAAATCATATTCTAATTCTTCCAATGACACCATGCATCAATTTTAATTTCTCCAATCACACCGCATATCATATTTTAATTCCTCCCATCACACCGTGTATCATATTTTAATTTCTCCAATCACACCGCACCTCACATGGTAATGTTTCGGTCACATTAGATTGTATTTCCTCCCATCACACCATACATAACATCATATCTTCTACACTCATGCCATGCTCACATATCATTACCTTCTGGTATGCCATCTAGTTCTTACCCATACTCATATTCAATAATTTCTAACATAATACGTTCACAACTTATCTCAACATATATAAGTTTACATAATCATTTCTTTCAATAACACCACTCAACATACTCAAGTGATAAACCTCCTATCATGCTCAAATATAGCATCTCTTGACTGACATTCAATACTCAGTAGGTAAAAACATAACTTTATTCAACAATTTAAGTCTAAAGTAGAATATTTATATTACCTCAAAATACAAAAAGTCTTGATATAGGAAGTGCCTTACTCCTTCACCTTCTCCTTCTCCATACCCGTATTAGCTCTTGAGGCAGTGTTACCTTTCAATATATATAAATTTCTTATCAGCACCAACACAAAACAATGTAAACATAAATAAAATTCTCCTTTCAAATTCTTGCTACAAATTATGTTATAAACTGGCTACAATAATTTAGCTTAATCACTCATTTTTGTCAAGCAATCTTTATTTAACATATAATAAACATGGTCCCAAACAAGCAACTTTAACTGTGAACATCTTTCATTCAAAAATATGCAAGATCCTCACATTCCTACTCGTCTAAAAGCTGCCCCAACTTTCCCATGCCAAAAATACAAACTTCTTCTCTGTTAAGGTATAAATTATGCTAAAAATGTAATTATAAAGTCTCTCGAAAGTAGCATAACGATTTTCCTAAACCAAAATAAATAATTATAGGTTTTACAACATTCACACACACAAAGAGAGATCTTTCTATCTGTATCATCTCCCAACTATCTCTATGCAGTGAATTAGAAATCATGACAACTTTACACTTAATTTACCTAAATTCTAAATTGGGGAAGCACTTGATTATGAACCCTAGCTCTAGATTTAGAGAAGAAATTGGGTAAATTGGAGGTGCAGGAGATTTTCTTACATAAATTAGAGCCAAGTCCAACCTAGACTCGCCGGAAAATGGCGATAACAACGCCGGAACCTGCCGGACAGCGGCGACTCAAAGAGGGGGAAAAACTGGATGGGAATCGGAGGCGTGAGGAATCTCTGGAGAGAGATTATCGTCTGTATGTATGTGTGTGAATGGCGGTGAGTGTATATGTGTGTGAATGGCGGTGGGTGGATGTGTTTTGGGGAAAATTCCCGTAAGTGGTATCAAAAGAGATCATAATCTCTTAATTCCAATTCACTTTCCTTTTTCTTTTATTTTACTTTCTAAATTTCAACCCCACACAACAATAACTACATGGAAACATATACTATTCACAACTTCTAATTATGTCTATTTATTTATTGCATTTTAACTAATTCAGAATTATATATATATATATATATATATATATATTTTCTTTTTATATTTTATTTCCTGGGTTATTACAAGGAACGTGACCTTGATTGATTAATGATGCTAAAATAGATCGGTGGGAAAAGGGAAAAACGTTGAGACATGCATGAGTTAAGAATTTGTATTGAATCTAATTTGTGATATGTGCATATGTGAATAAAAAGGTGAAACCTCAGTTGCGAAGCCGGATAACAAGGGAAAGAACTTACTTGAAATCTAAGCAGTCGAGGTAGGCTTTACTCTTAAACTCTTTTATGTGCCAATTTATGAATGTGGAGAAATAAGGGTGGTTTAACTGTTATGTCATGCCTATGTCTGTTTTGTTGTGATATTGTGAGCCTGATGCCCAGTTTGAGAGTACGCTCCACTGGGCTATAGGGCTATGGATATGTTAAACGAATTCGGGTCTGAGTATGGGCCGCAAACCCTACCAGGCTGTGTACACGAGGGGATCGGGAGCCGTCCTTGCTAGTCGGCCGGTCTCGTGGGCGAAAAGTGTGGCCACACTTTCGTCACACTATGGAATGATTGTGATTGTTGAATTGTTGAGGAAAAATGGGGAGTTATTTTGACTGGCCAGTCTATTGGAAAATATATTTTGTGATACTCGTGATATTCTCTTATAACTGCTTAAAACTCGAGTTCACTTGGTAAGGGTGGCATAACTTATAAAATGTTTTGGCAATGAGCTCACTGAGTATTTCAAAATACTCAGCCCTGCATGTGTTTTCCTTATGTGCAGGTTGAACGATGACGAGCGGTGGCGGGTGTTGAGCATGATAATTAATTAAGATGGTTGTTTTGAACTTCAAGCGTAGTTGTGTCTTCATACATAGCTACTCTTTCTCTTGGTCGCTTTCCGCTGAGTTTTTGATACACTTATGTTTATTTTGAATATTTTGCACTCTCCTTTTCGGTTTAGAGGCGTTAGACTACCTTGTGGTTTTTATCTTAGAAACTATGTCATACTCTTGAGAATTGTTGATCGTAATTTATGATACCTTTTTTTTTTTTTTTTTTCTTATTTAAGCTTCTAGGTTAAGTTGCTGCTTTAATGCTCTGATAGTTCCTTTAAATCTTTGGTCAAAACTCTTTAAATGTAACCCTAGCCTATGTTGAATTCTTTGAGTCCGTTTTGGTAGCAGTCGCCGCATTTATTGTACCTAGGAAGGCGGGCTGTTACAGTTGGTATCAGAGCCTCAGTTCTTTCCGCTCTGGACCCAAGAGTCTTTTCAAAATTCAAGTTGTCCTTGTAATCATTTTCTAATAAACTGAATATGGAAGGCTCAACACCGCAAATCGTCTCGTTCAACCACGAAGAAAGAGGTACAGAATATTTCTATGATTGAAACTTTATGCTCTTGGAAATTTTGGTGGAAAGTGTTATTTTTGTGAGAAGCATGCCTTAAGTGTTGGAAATATTGTGAATGTGAAGCGATGCTTCTCGAATAATGACCTGTCGAATGTGTATGAGAACTTGTGAAAATTGTGAAATGCGAAACGTGATTATGTGAGAATTATTTTACAATGTTTGCAACACATAGACCTGAATTACTTGTTACCTAGCATGATACGCGTGTAATATAGATGCGCATGAACTGCATGATTTATGAAATGCGATTCCATAAATGATTGATTGACTGAGAGTTGTACGATGCTTGTTATGCTATGAAACACCGAATGGTTTATATGGTAAACATGTTTGATTGTGCAATATATGGATGGCGTTTGATGTGGTGAAAATTCATGACCGATGATGTATGAGGTATCGTTAGAACCACTAAGAAAGTGAAATGTAGAACTTTTCAAATTTGTTGCGAATGTAGAAGCCATATGGAGCTTGAGTTAGGTAACGATCGAATATACGTTGAAGTACGAGACTTCAAGCTATGCTTGAAATTATAGAGTGCCAAAGAAGTAGGCCAGACTGAACGTGCTAGAACTTTGTTGTAAGTTGACAACTGCAATATCACTTTCCTGAGTGATAAAACCAACGAAAATATATATATTTCGAACCATGGTGTATCCTTACAATGACGAGATCATACCTAAGATCTAATAAAACTATGCATCCTTGCATACCATGCGAAAGTGGCGATGCGACACACATACGACGACGTTTATGACACATTAAGACCACGTGCATATGTATTTCGAAAATGACCATGTGACATGGCCAGGAAACTTTGAAGATGCGACCATCAAAAATAGTTATTAATTTCGACGATACGATGAATCTCAACTTGGAATCCACGGTTTCATAGAAAGACATTGCCATGTTCAGGCTCGGGAAAAATGTGCGAGGGAGTGTGACCTTCGTAGCTAGAATGAACGATTCTTTTAGTCAACAGTACTTACTTGGATCCTAAGAAATTTTTTTCGGAACCTCTCGATTAACAGTGAGCCCTTGTTTATCTAAGACCTTGTTGGACTCGCAATTTGCAAGTAATACCCATTATTTCTTTTCCTATATCGGGCCATGAGTCACTTGTCTCGAAAGTTGTGTTTGCCTTTGTAACTTTGGATATCTTGATCGAGTAGACTTCTTTAATTCGTCATTCATAAGGACGATATTTGATTTTATTAGCTTCTGTCATTGAACTTCATTCCGAAAGTTGTTTATAGTTATGACCTTCAGTATGATCACATCTCCATACCTGTTTTCTTCAGAAGATGGAATATTCTTCTTGGAATTTTTTTTGTTCACCTCTTCATTTCTCCAGTTCTTTCTTGCAGAAGTGAAATTCCTTTTTAGCTCAATGATTTTTCTTTCTTCAACACCAAGTTAAGGCTATCATGTTCTCTTCTTCCTTAACGGGTCTATCGTATTAAAATTCTAAAAAGTTCCATTCTCTTTGAGTTGCCTTTAACAAACCGCGAATCCATTGATGTGATTCCATTTTTCAATAACGTGATGTCGTTGAACCATTTTAGTGTTACTTCATGACATTATGTCTATGTTTCTAAATCCTGCCACAACTGATTGTTTTAGGCCTTGACATGTTTGATCAATATCATTCATTGCTGTCCGAAATTTTTGCAAATTTTGATCGGGTAGTCTACTATGAAATTTGAGATTTATTGCAGTTTCATCTTGTTTTCATGACCCATCCCATGTTCTTTCGAGATCTCGTCAGAAGTAAATTCTCAAGCTCTATGGGTCTTACTTGATACCTCTAAACCATTAAATTCTCAGAATGGACGAGTTAAGTTCAATGGAACTTAGTCTTTGTTTAGTTTCAAACCAATTGTCAATTATGAGATTTGAAAGTGTCGAGCTAGAAATGTTATTCTTGTTTCCTTGATTAAGTTTGGAGCCTTTCCAATGAAAGACATTTTGTGGTGCTTCTTCGAATTGAAATCGGTCCATATCCAAGTTAAGACTGTTTGATTAAATTTTGAGTTTTTAATACATATTCTGAGTTCTTGATGCGACACGGCAAGGGAAGGCCAAAGCTTAATCTTTTAAGATACACGTGGGAAATAAGTTTTACAGACAGACACGCGCTGAAATGATATACCAACAAGAGGTGTAGACATGACCAATAGAACGAGACGAGAAATATTTCGCATTTACGAACTACTTATAACGATCTGCTAAGAAATTGAATATCGTGTTATGCACGTAGATAATAGAAATTTCTCGAACTTGCTTGAACGTAGAAATCGTACTAGGAGAACTTAAGTTAGTCGCTCACGACTTGCAAGTTATGGCGATGGGAGACGTCGATATAATCCTAGGAATGGACTGGTTGACCGCGAACTTTGCGACGATTAGTTGTAAGGAGAGACAAATATCCCTACATGCTCCGAATAAGGAACCCGTCGTATACCACGGAATCTCGATGAACCGGCAAACCGCGATATTCTCTGCGTTACAAGCCACCGCCATGTTGAAGAAAGGACGCCCGGCTTACCTTGTCTATCTCCACAGAGAATAGAAGGAGGAAAGGAGGCTTGAAGACGTCGCCGTTGTACGAGATTTTCCAGATGTTTATCCCGATGTGTTACCTGGACCGCCGCCGGATAGGCAGTTAGAATTTACGATCGATCTTGAACCTGGAGCCGCACTCGTATCCAAGGCACCGTACCGAATGGTGCCTAAGGAATTAGAGGAACTAAAGATACAGCTACAAGAGCTCATGGACTTAGGTTTCGTTAGGCCCAGTGTTTCGCCATGGTGCGCACCGGTGCTCTTTGTTAAGAAGAAAGACGGGTCAATGAGAATGTGTATCGACTACAGAGAGTTTAACAAATTGACCCTCAAGAACAAGTACCCACTGCCGAGGATAGACGACCTGTTCGATTAATTCCGAGGAGCCGACGTGTTTTCTAAGATGGATCTGAAGTCTGGATACCACCAGCTGAAAGTGCGAATGGAGGATATACCTAAGACCGCATTTCGTACCAGATATGGTCACTACGAGTTCGTCGTGATGCCGTTCGGGCTGACAATGCCGCAGCAGTGTTTATGGACTTGATGAACCGAGTTTTCAACCCGTACCTAGATACGTTCGTCCTAGTGTTCATAGATGACATTTTAGTCTACTCGAAGGACGAGAAGGAGCACGCGGAGCACCTACGAATCGCGCTGGAGACGCTGAGGACGGAAAAGCTGTACGCCAAATTCAGCAAGTGTGAATTCTGGCTGAGAGAAGTGAACTTTTTAGGACACATCGTGTCGGCAGAAGGAATCCGAGTGGACCCCGCCAAGGTTGAGGCGGTACAACAATGGAAGTCGCCATCGACACCGAACGAGATGCAGAGTTTCCTGGGCTTGGCAGGATACTACCGAAGGTTCATAGAAGGGTTCTCCAAGATAGCGAGACCGATGACCCAACAGCTCAAGAAAGGAATCAAGGTGAACTGGACGCCGGAGTGTGAAGTGGGTTTCCAACTCTTGAAGGAAAAGTTGACCACCGCACCAGTGTTAGCTGTGCCAGAGCTGGGAGTGAACTACGTAGTTTACACCGACGCCTCGAAGGTCGGATTAAGATGCGTGTTGATGCAGAATAACAAGGTGATCGCCTACGCGTCACGACAATTGAAACCGCACGAGTTGAACTACCCCACCCACGATTTAGAGTTAGCCGCAGTAGTGCATGCCCTAAAGATTTGGAGGCACCATCTCTACGGAGTTAGGTGGTGAAATCTTTACGGACCATAAGAGTTTGAAGTACTTCTTCGAGCAGAAGGATCTGAACGTGCGACAACGGAGGTGGCTCGAGCTGGTAAAGGACTACGATTGTGGCATCAACTACCACCCTGGCAAGGCAAACGTAGTGACAGATGCTTTAAGCCGTAGAGACCATTCGCAATTCGCTGCTTTTCTGACAGAAGAGGAAAGTTTAGTACGGGAGTTGAGTAAGTTGCGAATAGAAGTAGTAAGGACACCCGAAACCGTGAAGGGCCGAATCACCTTGTTAGTAGTAAAGCCTAATCTAAGGACGAGGATCGTTGCAACACAACGAATGGATGCGAGATTGGAGGAGATTCGAGTTGAAGTAAGAACCGGTGAATCCGGAAGTTTTAGCGAGGCTTCCGACAACGCTCTTACCTATGAAGGGAGATTGTGCGTGCCGAACGACGAAGGACTAAAGAACGAGATCATGAGCAAAGGCCACGAAACCCCATACACTGCTCACCCCGGGAGCACAAAGATGTACCAAGATCTGAAGAAGTCCTTTTGGTGGAACGGCATGAAGAGGGATGCCGCAGCATTTGTGGAGCGTTGCTTAGCCTGTCAACAGGTGAAAGCCTTACACCAACGGCCGTATGGGAAGCTACAACCGCTTGAGATACCCGAGTGGAAATGGGAGCACATCGCCATGGACTTCGTGACGGCATTGCCGAAGACCCTAAAAGGGAACACCGCGATCTGGGTGATCATAGATTGACTTACCAAAAGTGCACACTTCATACCGATCCCCGTGACCCATGGATCGGATAGGCTAGCTCGGATCTACATACAAGAGATCGTACGATTACATGGAGTCCCAGTGACAATTACGTCTGATCGTGACCCGAAGTTCACCTCGAAATTTTGGATTAGTCTACAGCGCGAGCTTGGAACACGCTTGAATTTTAGCACGGCTTTTCACCCACAGTCCGATGGACAATCCGAAAGAACGATACAAACTCTCGAGGATATGCTAAGAGCTGTGGTGCTCGACCGAGGCAGAAGTTGGGAGACCGCACTCCCTCTGATCGAGTTAGCTTACAACAACAGTTTCCAAGCAACGATCGGCATGGCACCGTATGAAGCACTATATGGAAGAAAGTGTAGATCTCCGCTTTACTGGGATGAAGTTGGCGAACGAAGGGCACTTGGACTCGATGCTGTCGAGGAGATGTTCGAAATCGTTCGACAGATCCGCGCAAGGATGAAGGAAGCCCAGGACAGACAAAAATCGTACGCCGACGTCCGACGGACGGACTTACAGTTCCACGCTGGCGATAAAGTTTTCCTCAAGGTATCCCCGTCGAAAGGGATAACGCGTTTTGGGGTTAAAGGGAAACTGAAACCGCGTTTCATCGGGCCGTACGAAATTCTTGAAGAAGTAGGACCCGTAGCTTATCGTTTAGCGCTGCCGCCCAGCCTTGGGAATGTGCACAACATCTTTCATGTGTCGCAGTTATGAAAATACGTGTTCAATCCGAAGCATGTGATTCGCTACGAGGAAGTTGCCGTAAACCCGGATCTGAGCTACGAGGAGCAACCCTAGATGATCTTGGATCGAAAGGTTCAAACCTCGAGAAATAAGTCTACTGCCTTCGTGAAAATACAATGGAGAAACCACGGGCCCGAGGAAGCCACGTGGGAGCGTGAGGATAAGATGATGGAACTATACCCGGAACACTTTCCATAAAGGTACCAAATTTCGGGATGAAATTTCTTTTAAGTGTGGTAGGATGTAACATCCCGAATTTCTGAACCCTAATTTTAGAGCCCTAGAATTTATTATTAATGACGTGGGAGATGTGAATTATTTGATAAATGAATTTATTGCATGAGTTTCTTTGACCGGGAAGTTTAAAAAGTCAAAATTGTTGACTATGTGATGTGGCATGTGGTTTATTAAATTATGAGGTGAATTATTTGTTTAAGGGTGAGTGAGAATATTAGGGAAAATTTCCATAAATACTAGCCACCTAAATATTGAGATTTTCGAACCCTTGGACTTTTGGAGAAGGAATTCTATTTTTCCGGATTTAATTTAATTCTTGGGATATTTATCCAAATTAAATCCAAACCCCAATTATTCCTTATTTTTATGGAGAAAAATCGAGCCCCTTATATTCCTAGGTGATTTTCGAAAATCACCTATGTTGGGAAGAAAATATTATTTTGCTTGTTTAATTGATTCCTTACTTGATTTCCTTCCATACCTAGAATTTAAATATATAACCAAATCTTTCCATACCTCAAGAGATCTTGCCATATCTTATTTTAGTTGATATTAAAAATCCATGCCTTATTTAAAAGCCTACTACATGCCTATTTCCCTTCCTCCAATGGGAGAATTTTTATTTTATTTTGCTCCATGATATTTTATTCTACTCCGTAAAATATACCAAAGCAAAATCTTGGCTAATTGGGAGCCATATATTTCGAAAATTACATGCCTTGATACCTTAGTCTATTTTTGTTAATTCTTCTTCCCTACTTCACAATATTTATTTACTTAATTGTGGAGAATAAAATCTTACCAAATATTCTATTCTATTTACCTAAAGATCTTATTGAGCACTATAAATAAGAGGAACCCCTAACCCTAGCCCCCATAATTTTCGCCCCTCTCCCTTCAACACTCTCTCCAATTTTTCTTCTTCTACTCTCCAATATTTTGTCATCCTTTGAAGAAGAATTGAAGTTTGATCCAAGAATTTTGAAGAACCAAGTCTAATACTTAATTTCTACCGTTCGTTTTTCTCATAAGGTATTTTTATATTCATCTTCTTCGTTTCTACTCGATTCCTCTTCTTTCTAACCGATTAATCGGTATTCTTGAACCCTCATGCATCTTGTTGAGTGAAAGTGGGGCAAAGGGGATATGGAAATATTTATACATGTGTGTGGTGTGTGTGTGTGTGGCGTGTGTGTGTGCGTGTCGTGTGTGTGTGTGTTGTGTTTGTGTGGTGTGTGTTTGATGGCTAAGTACTCTTGTATGACATATGTTGATGTTAGATCTAGATTTGAGATGCGAATAGAAATATTGCGAGTTACGTGCCTTGATTGATTAATGATGCTAAAATAGATCGGTGGGAAAAGGGAAAAACGTTGAGACATGCATGAGTTAAGAGTTTGTATTGAATCTGATTTGTGATATGTGCCTATGTGAATAAAAGGGTGAAACCTCAGTTTCGAAGCCGGATAACAAGGGAAAGAACTTACTTGAAATCTAAGCAGTCGAGGTAGGCTTTACTCTTAAACTCTTTTATGTGCCAATTTATGAATGTGGAGAAATAAGAGTGGTTTAACTGTTATGCCATGCCTATGTCTGTTTTGTTGTGATATTGTGCGCCTGATGCCCAGTTTGAGAGTACGCTCCATTGGGCTATAGGGCTATGGATATGTTAAACGAATTCGGGTCTGAGTATGGGCCGCAAACCCTACCAGGCTGTGTACACGAGGGGATCGGGAGCCGTCCTTGCTAGTCGGCCGGTCTCGTGGGCGAAAAGTGTGGCCACACTTTCGTCACACTATGGAATGATTGTGATTGTTGAATTGTTGAGGAAAAATGGGGAGTTATTTTGACTAGCCAGTCTATTGGAAAATATATTTTGTGATACTCGTGATATTCTCTTATAACTGCTTAAAACTCGAGTTCACTTGGTAAGGGTGGCATAACTTATAAAATGTTTTGGCAATGAGCTCACTGAGTATTTCAAAATACTCAGCCCTGCATGTGTTTTCCTTATGTGCAGGTTGAACAATGATGAGCGGTGGCGGGTGTTGAGCATGATAATTAATTAAGATGGTTGTTTTGAACTTCAAGCGTAGTTGTGTCTTCATACATAGCTACTCTTTCTCTTGGTCGCTTTCCGCTGAGTTTTTGATACACTTATGTTTATTTTGAATATTTTGCACTCTCCTTTTCGGTTTAGAGGCTTGTGGTTTTTATCTTGGAAACTATGTTATACTCTTGAGAATTGTTGATCGTAATTTATGTTACCTTCTTCTTTTCTTCTTATTTAAGCTTCTAGGTTAAGTTGTTGCTTTAATGCTCTGATAGTTCCTTTAAATCTTTGGTCAAAACTCTTTAAATGTAACCCTAGCCTATGTTGAATTCTTTGAGTCCGTTTTGGTAGCAGTCGCCGCATTTATTGTACCCTAGGACGGCGGGCTGTTACATGCATTGTGCTTCAACCATGAGTCTAGCAATCTCCTAAAAGGACAAGACCTTGCTTTTCTACTAGAATTTGCTTGATCCCTATCAAAGCTATCCATGCAATTGGCCACTTTACACTTCAATTGGTCAGATTTTTGAAGAGTATATGTAGAATTCAAATGTGGAACTACTAAGCTTTCCTTAAAGCTAAAACTTTATACCCTTTATTCCAAAGTTAAAGTTGAATCGACTTTTAGGAGAGAGAGATCTTCCTTCAGTAGTGGTCTATTCACCATAGCCACCTGAGCCTTAATAAAGACTAATTAAGGGCCTGATAGTCCCTTCAATTTAACTTTAGGTGACGTGGATGTGATAGAATATTCCTTCGGTAAAATCTGCATTAGTTGCACGAGAAGATAACAAGTCGTGCGTGCGTGCTCATTATAATTTCGAGCAAACACCCCAAACGTGAGACAAAATTGAATAAATTAACAATATGTATATTATTCCTAAGAGGTTCAGAGTCACGAAGATAAAAAATGTGCAATTTCAACTATGATAATGATAGGATAAACCTCCTATCGGGCTGATCGGCGCCCGTAGATCGGCGATCGGTAAATGTCTGTTGCGGCGAGTGCCCGTCTCGCCCATCAAGCAAGACGGTTTTCTCACTTTAGAGAAGCCAATGAAAAATAATTAATATTGATATTCTTGATTGATTTCAAATGATTACAATGACTCCTATTTATAATACTTAATAAATAACTTAATGAACAAGAAAATAAAAATATGGAAAAGATATGTGAATCCCTAAAACATCTAAACAAAATATGAAGTATGCTCGTATCAGATAAATTAAATACCTACGGGAAATTAGTTAAGTGATACATTATTTTCATGTAAACACTTAAACGATGAGAATATTGTCACTTATCCTAAATTGGCTAGATATATATGAATATCTTCTCATAAGGGGTGGACGCATACAGTGGCGAATCCAGAAAATTAATACTAGGGTATCCAAATTATTGATAATGATAATGAGTTTTTTGAATGGTGTCGTCGCTAGAGGTTGCATGATCAAAAGAAACAAGTGATACCAGAGGCGGACCTATGTGGGGGGTATGGGGGTTCATTGGAACCCCCACCCATTTTGTTATTTACTATATTATGTATAATTGAACTACATTTTTCAAGTATTTAGTTCGCTCAGTTGGTTTGTGATCTGGTCATTTAAGTACTTCATAATGTGTCGGGTTATTTCTATAATCGTCGACGCTAAAAAATATGCAACCACCGTTAATGTAATTTGGACCCCCAGTATAAAAATCATGCGTCCGCCACTAAGTGATACATATGACGACTATTTATTAAAAGAAACACCAAAACTATTTCATCTATCCATCATTGCTGAATCTTACTACTCCCTCCGTCCCGACAGAGATGACACATTTCTTGGCCGTCACGAGATTGTGGGAGTTATTGGTTAATGTGTTTAATTAGAGAAAAAAGGTGGGTGTAAGTGTTAAAATAGAGAGAGAATGATAGATGAATAATTTAATAGGAGTGACAAAATTTCCAAAAAAGAAAATGTGTCATCTTTGTTGGGACAAACTAAAAAGGAAAACGTGTCATCTTAAGTGGGACAAAGGAAGTATATTATTACACTATTTTTCAGTTATCATTCTTCAAATAACTCATGAAATTCAATATAAATGATAAGAAAATAAATTAAAGAGTTCTATTACACTCCCTACGTCCCACAATAGGAGTCACTAATTAAAGAGTTCTATTAAACTCCCTACGTCCCACAATAGGAGTCACTCTTAGTGTGGGCACGAGCCTTAAGAAATGTAAAGAATAGTGAGTTGGAAAAGTTATTGAAATATGAGACCCCTTTATTATATTGGTTTTATAATAAAATGTGAGTGAAGTGAGTTAGTGGAATGTGAGACCTACTACCATTTATGGTAAAAATGAAGTGTAACTCTTATTGTGGGACGGACCAAAATGACAAAGTGTGACTCTTATTGTGGAATGGACAAAAATGACAAAGTGTGACTCTTATTGTGGAACGGAAGTATGGATGTCAGTGTAGCCCGCAACCCGTGGGCTGGCCCGAATAGCCCGCCAAATTTATAGTGTAAGGGTTGGAAATTTCTAACCCGATTAGCCCGCACCCGATTAACCTGTAACCCGTTAGGGCCAGACCCGAAAATCCGATGGGCTGACCCGAAAACTAGATAAAATTTATATTATTCTATTTTTTTTACTTCTAATTCAACACTTCATTGATTAATTTTATAATATAGATAACTAAAAAATTTATTTTCAATTTTATATTAAATATACATATTATATATTGAATTTTTATTAATATAATAATTAATAAATAAATTAAAAACTTCAAATTCACTTAAAAAATATTTAAATTTCTAAAACATGCATTAAAATTTAACGAAATATCTCAAATATTAGTATTCGATCGTGTTTATGATTGAGTTCGACCATATATCTCAATTTTATACTACCTCTGTCCCTGAAAATTTGTCCCATTTTTCCATTTCCGTCCGTCCCCCAAAATTTGTCCCAGTTTACTTTTACTAGTGGACCCATATTCTACTAACTCATTCCTACTCACATTTTATAACAAAACTAATATATAAAAGTAGGACCCACAATCTACTAACTTTTTCAACTCACTTTCCATTACATTTTTAAAACCCGTGCCGGGTCAAAGTGGGACAAATTTTGGGGGACGAAGATAGTGATATTAAATATTTTACATTTTATGAATGCAACTAATTTTCATCATTATTTATTGGATTGATCGCATTTTAATCTATCGGTAGTAACCTGATTAACCCGCTGGGCTAGCCCGAAACCCGAACTTTTAGGGTTAGGGTCGAACTTTTATAACCCGAAAGAAATCACAACCCGACTAGCCCACACCCGATTAACCCGCAACCCGAGTAGGGCCGGCCGATTGACATCCTTAAATGGAAGGAGTAAGATTTAATTATATGCTATATTTACTCATTTATAAATTTGAAGAATTATTTTTTACAATTAAATTGCATTGAATGTAAGCAACATAAAATAAAGTACAAGTATCCATTAAACAAGTCAAACAAATGAACAACGCAAATCAAATAAGAATAAGCCCCATACATATACCGAAATACAATAAACTTTTATTTCATTACAAACTTACAAACCACACCAAGACAACATAAAATGTGAAATACTCCAAAGCAGCACACCAGCGACAGTTCATGAACAATGAAGATTATTGAAAACATATAATAAAGTTTCTCATTTGCAATCAGTGATCTCAATTTGCTTAACCTGAGGCTTCTTGATCTCCTTCTTCGGAATGGTGAGAATGAGAACTCCATTCTCCATCGCCGCCTTCACTTCATCACACTTGGCGTTCTCCGGCAGATGAAACCGCCTCCTAAAGCTTCCGCGGGGCCGCTCCAAGCGGTGCCACCTCTCCTCTCCTTGCTTCTCCTCCTCTGGCCCCGGCCGCTCGCCACTGATGTGCATCACCCTTCCCCCGTCTTCCACCTCCACCTTCACCTCCTCCTTCTTCAACCCGGGGAGATCCGCTTTCAGCACGTGGGCCTCCGCCGTCTCTTTCCAGTCCACCGGCGCCGCATTGAAGGCCGGACAAATTTCTCCTAGAATTTGAGGGATCAGAGACATTTTTGAGAATGTTTTTAGCTGACAATTTGTTTATATATGCTTGTGAATTGGTTTGTGATATTGGAATGAATTGGTATTTATAGTTATAATTAAGGGACATGAAGTTTCATGGGGCTTCCACGAGCTACATGATTTGAATTTGATTAATTATTAAGTAGTAAAATATGTGTTGGATTAGTTGCTTGTTCGAGAGGGTGCTCTCATGAGATGGCTGTGGAATGTTCCAGTACTTGCCCATATACTCTCAAGTCTCAACTCTCAAACTCTCATGCACTTTCCATCGTTAAAAATATACAAAATAAACATTACTACAAATATACTGTAGAACGACACAAAATCAAGGACACAATACTTTGGCGTTTGGGATTTTTCTAAAATAGTCAAAAATTAAGGACGCTTTTAAAAGCGTCTTAAATTAAGCTTCAAATTGGGGGCGCATAAAATGCGTCTCTAGGCATATCTTTATTGAAACAATTTAATATAATAGTATAGGTGTGTGATCAAATATTAACTAATTTACAGTAATAACTAATAACTAATATTAATATTATATGTTAAAAATATAACACTAAGACATAAATTTATTAATCTTTGTTGATAAACTTATGTCTTTGCATTGATATTTTAAATTTACATGTTGTATTGATGTAATTATGTCTTTATGTTGATAATTTTAATACGCAGAATTGAAAGTTATTAGTTATTACTGTAAATTAGTTAGCACACTAGCGCAACCTGTATAGTATATCTTTATTGAAACAAAAAAAAAAGTTAAATTACAAATCTCCTCCTCTCTCTTCTACATTCTCGCTGCCCCGATTTCCTGCCGCGGAGATCGCCGTTTCCGCTGTCGCCGGTCTCATCAGAGTATCTCCAGTCGAAGAAATCCAATCGAATCACCGCAGTTCAATTTCTTCACTCATTGTTTCACCGTTCTCATCGGAGACACTCCAGTCAAAAAAATTCAATCAATTCATTGAGTTTTGATTTCTTCACTCATTGTTTCTCCATGTGGATTGAGTTTAGAGGTCTAGGGATTCACAATTTAGGATATTTATATTACAATCGAAGCTAGAAATTGCAAACCGTAGGAATTGTGCTCTGCTTGTTCTATATTGGTTTTCTTCCTTTTATTTTCAATTAAGTGCATGTCTGCTAGTTGAAGAGCTGTGCATTTTAAAAATCATGTAGTAATTCTCAATTTTACATCTGCAATCATCACTAGAAAACCAAGCGGAAATACTTGAATTGTCTTCTCTATATGCCTGGATTGATAAACATAGATTAAGAAGCTTATCTGGAATTCAAGCTCGATCTGTAATCTATTCGACTGCTGATTATGACTGGTTTGATCAATGTTTAAGACTGACTCCTAAATTATCCAGAATTTGAGTATTTTTTTTATGATATGAGTTTTCTCTCTGATTGTTAGGTTTCATTTTGGACTCAATAAACTGTTGCAGTGTCAGCATGGTTGTAAGTTAAAGAGGCATTATATGATATTAAATGCATGAAACTATTACCACTATACCTATTTCCAAACTAGATAATCTTGTGGCAATCTTTTGATTTTAGGATTAAGAGTAGTCTTAGATGGTCTAGTATGACGCCTGAGTTGAGTTTTCCTAACCAAATTGCACTGAAAAGGTGGTTCAGATCTTCATATACTAGATGCAGATGTTATTTCTGAATTAGTTTAAGATGGTCTGGAATCTTGTCAGAATGTTGTTGAGGTAACTCTGTTTTCAATTCATACAACTCACCATCATTTTATATTACTCTTGTCAGTAAGATGCTTTTCACTTGAAATTTGGATTGCGATTGCTCACCTCAGTTAGATTTCAGGTGGAAGGCTGCTTGATATCGTCGATTGGGCCGGGCCTGCTTGTCCTCGTCGGGCTTCATGAGGCTGATGTTGAATCTGACGCTGAATACATGTAAGTATAAATCGAAAAGATGATATTTTTTAAGCTATCGTTTTGACATGTTTTCTGTGGTGCAGATGTCTCAAAGTGCTGAATATGAGATTGTTTCCAAACGGAAAAACTGGGAAAGCTTGGGACCAAAATGTAATTTCAATAACCTTATATTTCCCGTTGAATTCTACTCATTTTCGCTCCCTTCACTTTGAGTTTTACTTTGAAAGTTTAACATTCACTCTGCTGAGCAAAATCTAATTTTGCATCACTGTTAGTGTACTTGTAATTCTTTAGAAGAACAGAGAGAGTAGCAAGTCTATATGACTTGAAAAATAATGTCTAAGTTGATGTTTTTGGAAGAGTTCTCCAAAATACAATAAGTGGGAAGGTGTGGCAGTTTTAACATTTTGTTTTACAATAGGCAATGTTTTACCAAGAAAAAGAAGGCCATAGCTGTTGAAGAACATGAGATTATTATGCATTTGCTTGAAGGGTGATTTGATGGATCATTGCTTTGATGCTCATTGACAGGGAGAAGTCTAGTAATTTTGGGTGAAATTTGTTTGGAGATAACCTTTTATTAAGTTCAACATTAGTTAATCATTAGGGAGAGGGCTAGTAACAATAACCTGTTATTGTCTCCAAATAACTTCCAATTACACATGTTATCTCATTATAAAAAGTAAATGCGTTGTCAAGTTTAGAGGTATAAATTTAAATGCATACATATTATTATATTTTTATTCAGATAGTGCCATTGGTATTAAGTTTTATATTTATTTTGGGGCAGATTGTATGATTCCAACAGTGTTTTATTTGATCCTAATACTCATGATTTACCTAGGTCTTACTTATTATCTATGGATAAATCTTGGATAGAAAAGCCAAGAACACATCTGGCTTATTTGGAGGGTGTAGAAAATTTTATAAAAATTGCTAAAGAGAAGGCATTGATTGATGGAAAAATAGTTTGCCCGTATAGAACATGTTACAATCGATTTTATTATGAACCAATTGTGGTGGAAGATCACTTAGTATGGAATGGCTTTGTGTATGATTATACAACTTGGATTTTCCATGGTGAATCTTTGTCATCTATTCCTACCAATGTGCTTAATACCCAACATACTTTTGATGTTGTAAACACATCTAATATGCAACAAGGCATTGTCGGATGTGGTGAAATAAGAGAAATGCTTACAGATGCATTCCCATGTGGTAGTCATAGTCGTGATGAGTTATTGGATAATGATATAGATGACACCCATCCAAATGAAGATAATGGTAATATTAGTGACGATGACAACCAAGTAGACGATCTAATGAAAGAATGTGACAAGCCACTTTTTCCCGGTTGTCAAAACTTTTCAAGCTTGTCTTTCATATTGAACCTTTATCATCTCAAAGTGTTGAATGGGTGGTCTGGAAAATCATTTTCTATGTTTCTTGATTTACTCTCAGAGGCATTTCCAGAAGGTATATCATTGCCATAAACATATTATGATTCTAAAAAACTGATTAAAATGTTGGATCTTGGATATGAAAAGATACATGCTTGTCCAAATGATTGTATGTTATTTTGGGGTGGAAAGGATGGGGATTCTTGTCATGTTTGCGGGAGTTCGAGATGGGTGACCAACAAAGAGAATGTAACCGATGATTTAGGCGGTGAAATTAGTACCTTAACAAAGAGAAAAAAGACCAGCTAAGGTCCTGCGTTATTTTCCATTAATTCCTCGACTAAAGCGACTTTACAGTTCATCAAAAACAACTTTATCTATGAGGTGGCATAAAGAAGGTCGTACGAAGGATGGAATTCTAAGACATCCCGCTGATGGAGCTGCCTGGAAGGCATTTGATGAGCGATATGCAAATATTGTCGTTGATTCCTGCAATGTGAGATTAGGATTAGCTAGTGATGGATTTAATCCTTTTCGAACCATGAGCACTGCACCGCAATGTTAGTAGTTTACAATATGGAACCTTGGGCATGCATGAAAAGACCTTCACTTATTCTCACAATGGTTATTCCTGGGGAAAAGGGTCCTGGTAATGATATCGATGTTTATCTGCAACCTCTAATTGAAGAACTTAAAGTATTGTGGGAAGGAGTTGAGACATATGACTCATATGCTAGGGAAAATTTTAATATGAAAGATGCTCTTATGTGGACAATTAATGATTTTCCTTCGTATGCCAACTTATCTGGATGGAGTACAAAAGGAAGAATTGCATGTCCTTTTTGCGAAAAATTAACTCATTCTCAGTGGCTTAATATTGGGCAGAAGTTTTGTTATATGGGTCATCGTAGATGGTTAGAACCAAATCATTCTTTTCGATTGGAAAAGTATCAATTTGATGGTACCATAGAGTTAAGACTACCCCCTGAGCCGCCTTCTGGTGTTGATGTCTTGAGACAGGTTGAACAACTAAATCACACATATGGTAAATCATCCAAAAAGAGAGCAAGGGGTGATGGTTCCACAACAACAATTCAAGCAAAGACAACCTTTGAAGATGTTGATAACTTCACTGAAATTGCAGATGAAATTACAAAAGATGCAGTTGATAGTCAAAATGTTGATACATCTAGAACCTATGAGAGAGGATCATGTTGGAAAAAAAGAAGTATATTCTTTGACTTACCTTATTGGAAGTATAATCTTCTCTGTCACAACCTAGATGTGATGCACATAGAGAAGAATGTGTGTGATAATATACTTGGTACATTATTGAACTTGGAAGCAAAGTCTAAAGACAACTTGAAAGCACGACTAGATATGCAGGATATGGGTATTAGGCATGATCTCCGTCCCCAAATCCTTCCAAATAGAAAATCTCATTTGCCTACGACATCCTATAATATGTCTGGTGAGGAAAAACACTTGTTTTTAAGTGTTCTTAGCAATTTGAAAGTGCCTGATGGGTATGCTTCCAACATTTCGAGAGGTGTCAACATGCAAGAGTGTAAGTTTTCTAACCTCAAGTCACATGATGAGCACATAATGATGCAAGACATACTTCCACTGGCATTGAGAGGGATTATGCCTAACAGTGTCATTGCAGCTGTTTCAGAGGTGTCTGTGTTTTTTAAAAGATTGTGTGCAAAAACTCTTAATCCAACTGAACTTGATGAAATGCAATCCCAGGTTGTTTTAACACTTTGTCACCTAGAGAAAATATTTCCCCCTGGTTTCTTTACAATTATGGTTCATCTAATTATCCATCTACCTTATGAGGCAAAACTTGGTTGTCATGTGCATTATCGTTGGATGTATCCCGTTGAGAGGTTAGCGAGTTTAGTAGTATTTATAATTATCACATATATATGTCATCTCACGAAATTCTAAATTTCATCCTCATTTGTACTTACTTTTATTTGTACTTACTTTCATGAAGATTTTTGATGCGGCTAAAATCATATGTTCGAAATAAAGCACAACCAGAGGGATCCATTGCTGAAGGGTATAGTGCAGATGAGTGTCTTACTTTTTTTTCACATTACCTCTCTCATAAGGAGACACTTTTCAACCGTCCACGAAGGAATTATGATGTGGCAGACGGAGAAACTATTTATTCCGTTTTGGTGGATGATATATTGGAAAGGAATACCTCAAAACTCAAAATAGTGGAATTGTTGTTGAAGCCGAAGGAAAAAAGTATTATGGTGCACTTACTGAAATTTTGGAGCTAGAATTCTATGGAAAGTATAAGGTTGTTCTTTTTCGAGGTGATTGGGTTGATGTAAATTCTAGAAGGGGGTTAAAAGAGGATAATGGTTGCACACTTGTAAAATTTTCAAAATTGATCCACACTGGAGAGAGATTACATGATGATACCTTTGTTTTCTCATCACAAGTTAAACAAGTTTTCTATGTAGATGATGCAATAAAGAAGGATTGGAAACTTGTAGTTGCAACAAAGCCAAAAGATTTGTATGACATGGGGAGCAAACCAGAGGTAGAAGACGATGATACTTATACTGAATGTGTTCCTCTGGACAATATTTCCACTAATGTACTAGATAATTGCATAGGCTGGGCTAGGTCTAACAGTGTGAACGATGCCAACACTGCATGGTATGTAAAATTAACTTGGATACTATATTTGCTTATTTGCTTATATTTAAATAAGTACTTGCTGCAATTAGCATTTTCATCCCAATGTTGTTTTGCATTGAGGCTTCTTGTTACATACCTAAAGAAGGATGCTCCTGATGAACCTTGTGTTTGCTGCATCCTATTTACTACAGATGACAAATTTATGCACATCAATAGTTTTTTACTTGCTACATATATCGTTCTAGTTCCTGCCACAAATCACTTCATCTTATTTGCAAAGTTTTAAATGCAGAACTTCCCAAGACAGTACATCATTTAGAGTGTTGTCTGTTGCTGTCATCATACTCTTGCCTTACTTATATGTTCATTTTTTGGAATATGCAGTGCATTGGATTGATGAAGCTGATAGAAATGTTTGACTGCAGTTTTGGCAGGTACCAAAAGCTTAAATTTCTAATATTGGCATATTTTTGTATTGTGTGGAGACAATATTTATAAACTTGATTTGTGGATATAACATCTCTGATCTCACTGAAAGTATGCTGATTATTTAAATATCCCATTGTAGTGAATTCTATGCCTGCTCAACTAAGAGCAGGAGCTATAGTGGGTGCAGAAAGATATTCTTGTGCATGGCAAGCTGAATACAACTTGCATTCAGTAAATTTTCACATTAGTTTTCGGTGAGATAGAGGTGGATAAAAAATCACCCCAGATACTAGGAGGAAAGTTGTTATTACGATGTAATAATGATCCCACATAGCTGCATAAACATCTATTGGAATCAATCAAGCTTCTAACCGATTGCTTTGTACATTTTCATTAGCTATTAACTGTATTCGTGCAAATGTTGTGTATTGTTTCAAGCTAAATTGCCTATGTCAGAGATAGTTACCACAATCAATGAGTATCGCGCCACCTCTCAGCGCTTCAAAGGTATGTGATGGTGCTCAGGATTACGGGTCTCGTGTTGTGTAATTTAAGGGGTGCGTCCAACTGATCAGGATGAAAGTCCCAACCCAGCTGAGTCGTTGGCACGACGACCAGAACCTCGCATATCAAAGAAATTCCTCAACCCACTTCTACTGGCTAGTATAGTGGAGGTAAAGGTCGAATCCCACAGAGATGGACACGTTCGGATAATTGCGGTGATAATATGGGTGGTTTTGGTTATTGATAAGGCTAATTTCATGCATCGGTTATGTGATAAAAAAATCACCAACTACTGGGTCTAACACAATTTTTAAGCCAGGTGTGAAGGAATTCGCTAGGTCCAGGAAGAACTGAAGGCAGTGGACCAGGGAAGAAAGGAGACGAAAAGTGAGCAGAATCAAGGAAGAAAATGGCTAGACGAAGGGAGTCCAAAGCTGAGGGCAAAGAAGACTATTCAAACAAAAGAGCACCTGCTGGACCCACTTCCACGCCTATATAAAGAGGAGCATGCAACACACGACATATACATGATTTTAGCTCTCAGCTCTCACACACACACACACTCACACACTTGGGAAAATGGGGATTCTGGGGTAGTTTAGAGGTTCATTTTTGAGAAATTCTGTTGCAACACCGTCCTCACGGAGGGCGAAGATACAATTGTTTATGTTTCAGCTTTTGCGCTTTTATTTCCGTCGAACTTCACCGTTTTTTGAAGTCGATTGCTCGTTGCTACTTATTGTTTATCTATGAATATTATTTTACGTCATGATGGTGTTGATTTTGTGCTGATTTACGTTGATTCTATGTTTTGAGGTTTTATTTCGGAGGTTGATTGTTATTCTCTGTTTGGATGTTTCTGTACTTGATCTGGGAAATTTGTTGTTGATCTGTGGTGAATCAGCGAATCTACAGTTATGGTGATGATTTTGATCGGAGTTTGTCTCGGATGCCTGGATTCGGAGTGGATTTAGCATCCGAAGTGTGGATCTGAACAGGGGAACTGAGTTGTGCATGGATCTTTGATTTTCTGCTTTCATTTTTACTTTACTTCGTCTAGTAGCCGTAGATCTGCTTTAGTTTTAACTGTTCTTCATTTTGTTGCCTTTAATTTCGTCTGCTTTGTTTCGATTTACGTTCTCGCTTTGTTTTTACAGGTTGCTTCATGCCAAATGTTGGAGAAGATGATGTCGTTGTTAGTTAGTCCTTTAGTTAGTTATTTTGCATTCTTTCATCCGTACTCTACCTTTTCAGAAAATGGTCCCCACCTTCAATTGTTTTCCTAGGTCTAGGTAAATTTAGGAAATAGTTCTTTCGATCCAGTTGTTAGAGTAGCATATTTTAATTACCAAGTCTAGGATAAAAAGCTCAACCCAAAAATTGCGTGGCAGCAACCAACACAAAAATAGTCCCCAAATCCTTGAACATGTTTACTTGAGCATTCATCTCTGTGGAATCGATCCCTATTTCCACGTACTAGTTTTTTTCCTAGCTAAACGTGTTGAGGGTTTTTGAAGAGGGAGTTAAGGGAGGGAATGTGTGCCCGACGACAAGTAGCTCAAGGTTCTTTGAGTTCCTAGACCCAGTGTCTAGCGGATTTCTTGGACCGAAGGTTTTCCTCAACTTTTCTCAAGAACACGCCTTCACTAACCATCATTAGCTTCTAGACCATAATTACACATAATTATCACAGCTCTTCAAATGGCGTCGTTGCCGGGGATGGATGGCGTAAATTGTTTACGTGTTTGAGAAATTGGTGTATATAGTTTAACTTCTGTTATTTGTTCTTCTTGGCAGTTTATGAACGCGGGCTTCCATTTCGAAAGTTGTGATAGTTCATCTGGGTCAGGGAACGCCCGATACAAGTGGCAGGTAAGGAGTCTACATCCACTGTCACCACCAGATCAGGGTTAAGGACAGTAGATCCATTCCCATTCGAATCAGAAAGTGAGAAGGATTGGAACTCATCGGGAGAATAGGACCCGAAGTCGTCTACAGAAACAGAGTATTCCGAGACCGAGAGAGGAGAAGACGTAAGCATGGCACACTTGGAGGATCTCGATCCGGAGATAGGTTCACTCACCGCGCATCTGGACGGTGATCCCGCCCATGCCATAGTCTCGAACCAGCGCCGGAGGTCCATTGATATCAAGACAAATGTGCTAGGAGTTTTACCCACATTCTCTGGGCGAAGGAATAAATGTCCTTACGAATTCCTAAACGAGTTTAGTAAGCTGTGCAGCATCCAAAAGCGACCCAACGAGGCGACTGAGGAGGACTACCGTTTGCGTGCAATCCCGTTTGCCCTTAAGGGGGAGGCTGATACTTGGCTGCTGAGG
Organism: Salvia hispanica; assembly: GCF_029641045.1. Classification (NCBI taxonomy): domain Eukaryota; kingdom Viridiplantae; phylum Streptophyta; class Magnoliopsida; order Lamiales; family Lamiaceae; genus Salvia; species Salvia hispanica. The sequence continues at coordinate 8,663,376 of NC_142697.1, read as the reverse complement.
CTCCCACCAGACTCAATCAACACATGGAAGGATTTCAAGCTGGAGTTCTTGGATTATTTTTTCCCGTCCAACAAGACGAACGCTCTGAAGAAGGAAATCCAGGAGTGCAAGCAAGAGTATGATGAGTCTCTGAGCTCTTACTGGTCCCGGTTCAAAGGACCGTTGGATTCTTGTCCGAACCACAGAATGATCGAGGCAGAGACTTATTATCTGTTTTACGAAGGTGCAAACCCTGAATCAAAGGATTTGATGAATTCCTCGAGCGGGGGAAATTTTATCAAAAATAAAGCAAGTGAAGCCAGAGAAACTTTGGGGAGATTGATCGAGGCGAAGAAGGCCTATGATAACCCGCGGAGCATTATGATAAGGGGATCGGCCAATGCAGTGACATAGCAAGATGATAAGAAAGTGGAGGATAGGATAGATAAGTTGGAGAAAGCACTGTTGAATGCAATTGAGAAGTACAACCCTCATGCCCCACAAGAGAATGAGAAACCCCCGGGTCCAGAGGAAAGGCAACTTCAACCTTATTACGGTCAACCCGGTGAAGGAGAGTACCAAGCCCAGGCGAATTCGATGGGGAGCTGGAATCCAGATGGAAGTTGGAATCAAGGAAGGCAAAAGGAGGCTCCATGAAGAACTCACCCTAATTTTAGATGGACTGACAATGATCAAAGTCAACCGCCTCCACTGCAGATCACAAATTATGTACACCCTCCAGAGAGGCAGTCCAACTGGCCAGGGAGGAATCAGGTGGGGCAGCTGCAATTGGGATACAAGAATTAGGATCATACTAACTGGGGAAGCAGAAATCAGAACAATCCAGGGAGCTCCTATGTGCCACCACATCAGAGGAATAACCAAGGGAATTACCAAAGCTCCCAACCTAACAATCAAGGGAATCAAGGATCTGCCAACCAGTACAATAACCACCAAGGGAATCAAGGGAATTATCGGCAGAACCAGGGACAGAACCAAGGTCAAGGGTCGAATTCGAATCAATTCAACTCCAGACCACAAAGGAGTTTGGATGACATGGTCCATGACCTAGTGAATTCACAGCAGTTCATGTAAAATTACCTGCATTCCAACAATGACGTGGTGCACAAACTGAAAGACGCCTAGTTGGAACACAAAACAACCATGGACATGATGGCAAAGCAGCTGTCCCTGATCGTGGTTTCTTTGAATGAGATGCGGGGGAATGAAGGAAAACTTCCTGCAACAGTCAAGCCACCTGATCGAAGCAAACATTAGTCAGATCACCTTGAGATCAGGGCGGGGTTATGAAGGACCGACGCTGGAGATCGATGAAGACGCACCCGCACAGGCAAGTAAGGGGAAGGAGAGCCAAGAAGTTCATGCTCAGGATGACCTCCAGGAGGGAGATTTAGAGGGATCTTTACCTCAAGCAGCTGATCCATTTTTCCTAGATCCAGAGCCTGAGTTAGAAAGTAAGGGAGTGAGTAGGGAAACTGGCGAAACCCCAGCTGGGAGTTCCACAAATGCGGTGAAGCGAGCGAAGTCGTTTCCATACCGAGGGGAAGCCAAGAAAAAGAAGGATGATACAGAGGACCTCATGGAAATTTTTAGCAAGCTGGAAATCAACCTGCCTTTAGCAACTTCATCAAGGAATTCATAGCTGGGAAGACAAAGCTAGACGGAAAGATTGTGATCGGGGAAAATGTATCTGCTGTGATACAAAAGAGAAGGATGCCTTCAAAATGCACAGACCCAGGTATGTTCACACTGCCTATTTCTTTAGGGGACATTAAGGTCGAGCATGCCATGTGTGATCTAGGGGCATCTATAAATGTTTTACCACTTTCAATCTACAAGAAACTGACAGGAGTTAGGATGGTCGCTACCAAGGTGGTAATCCAGTTAGCAGATAGAACTTGCATCTGTCCTGAAGGTGTGTTATAAAATGTCATAGTTAAAGCGCATGATTTTCTATATCCTGCTGATTTCTATGTTATCAAAATGAATGATAATGAGTCTATTGAGTCCAGTGGCGTACTTCTAGGGAGACCATTCTTACGCACTGCCAAGACCATTATCGATGTCTTTGATGGAACGATTTGCTTGGACTATAATGGGGAAAAATATACATTTAGCATAGATGAAGGAATGAAAAGGCCATTAGATGTTGAAAATTTGTATGCTATAGATGTTATTAACCCCCCGGTCCAAGAATATCTTGAGACTGAATTGATACAGGAACAAATTGACAACTCAGAGTTGAGCCATTTAATCGACTGAGAAGTTGTAGGGTGGTGTGCAGCAATGAATACAATGGAATTGACAGATGAGGAACTAGAAGAAGCGATCATGGAGTTTTGCAAAAATCCCGAGTCAGCTAGATCAAGGAGATGGGCCCATGTGACCAGTCTGGAGAATTCTCCTGGGTCTGGGAAGGAGACATTACCTGATATTGCAGAAAAAAATCCCTTGCCCCAGGAGATGAACAACACCAAGAAGGAACTGGAGACACTCCCACCAGGGCTCAAGTATGCTTACTTGGAAGAGAATGAGGCATTCCCAGTGATAGTCAACAGTAACTTGACCAAGGAGCAGGAGAATGGAATTATTGGAAGTTATCAAGCGGAACAAGAAAGCAATAGGATGGACCCTCTCTGATTTAGTAGGAATCAGCCCTGATCTCTGCATGCATCACATCCGATTAGAGGAGGGTGTGAAGGCTCACCGCGACGCACAACGGAAGCTGAATCCGAACATGCGGGAGGAAGTTTTGAAGGAGGTGTTGAAACTGCTCTCTCTAGGGATCATCTACTCCATTCCAGATAGTGAGTGGGCCAGTCTTGTCCATATGGTGCCCAAAATGTCTGGAATACAGGTTGTCAAGAATGAAAAGAACGAGTTGGTGCCCACTAGGCTGGTGACTGGGTGGAGGATGTGCATCGACTATAGGAAGCTGAATGAGGCCACGAAGAAGGATCACTCCCCCTACCTTTCATTGACCAGATGTTAGAAAGGTTAGCTGGCAAACAGTATTTTTGTTTCCTTGATGGATACAGTGGCTATTTCCAGATCTACGTTAACCCAGAGGATCAGGAGAAGCCCACGCCCACGTGCCCTTTTGGTACATATGCATACCGAAGAATGCCGTTTGGGTTGTGTAACGCACCAGGAAAGTTCCAGCGGTGTATGATGAGTATTTTTCGGATTTGCTTGAGGTATGCATTGAGATATTCATGGATAATTTTACCGTATACGGGAATTCATTCGACACTTGTTTGGCCAGCCTTGACCTAGTATTGAAAAGATGCCAAGAGAAGCACCTGGTTTTGAATTTCGAAAAATGCCACTTCATGGTGACTGAAGGTATTGTCCTGGGTCACGTGGTTTCTGAAAGAGGGATACAGGTGGACAAGGTAAAGGTGGATGTTATATCAAAGTTACCTTACCCCACAAACCAAATAGAAGTTAGAGGCTTCCTGGGTCACGCAGGATTTTTTAGGGATTTCGCAAAAATTGCGCAACCGTTCACCCATCTGTTGCACAATGATGTGGAATTCGTTTTTTATGAGGGATGCAAGCAAGCTTTTCAATTGCTTAAAGACAAACTCGTATCAGCACCAATAATCAGGGCGCTAGACTGGAATCACCCTTTTGAGATAATGTGCGACGCTAGTGATTTCGCTGTGGGAGCTGTCCTTGGGCAAAAGATAGACGGGAAAAGTTATGTGATCTTCTATGCATCCAAGACTCTGAATCAAGCTCAAAAGAATTATGATACCACAGAGACGGAAATGTTTTTCCTGTCGTGTACTCATTCGAGAAGTTCCGTCCCTATCTGCTTGGGTCGAGGGTTATTGTTTTCACAGATCACGCAGCGATAAAGTACTTACTGGCAAAGAAGGAGTCTAAGCCAAGGTTAATTCGTTGGGTGTTGCTTTTGCAAGAGTTTGATTGGGAAGTGAGAGACAAAAGAGGAACAGAGAATAGAGTAGCCGATCACTTGAGCAGAATTTTTCAAGGGGAAACGGAAGAGGCCATACCCGATGCTTTACCTGAAGAGCATTTGTATAATCTAGGGGAATTCCCTAGACCAATCAGTTGGGAGGCAGTATTGGCATTAACCGGTCTAGGAGAATCCGACAGGGGGAAGCGAACACTAAACGCAGAACCATGGTTCGCTGATTTGGCGAACTACTTGGTCACGGGAGAGGTGCCAAGTTCAGACGAAGTTTCTCGAGCCCAGAAGATGAAAATTAAAAGTGAAGCTAAATATTACTTTTGGGATGATCCGTACTTATGGAAGATGTGCTCATATCAGGCGATCAGACGCTGCATTCCCGAATGGGAACAAAGAGATGTGCTGAATCATTGCCACACTTTGGCGTGTGGAGGTCACTTTGGACCAAGGAAGACAGCGAGGAAAGTATTGGATAGTGGGTTCTACTAGCCGACGCTTAATAAAGATGCGTTCGAGTTTTGTCAGTGTTGCGAGAGGTTCCAACAGACAGGGGGAATTTCAAGGAGGGACGAGATGCCCCAGGTCCCGGTGATTGTCTGCGAAATCTTCGACGTGTGGGGGATGGACTTCATGGGACCGTTTTCATCATCCTATGGGAACACATATATATTGGTCGCAGTGGACTATGTGTCTAAGTGGATAGAGGCCAAGGTCACCACGACATGTGAATCAAAGGAGGTAGCAAAGTTTCTGAAGGCCAATATCTTCAACACATACGGAGTTCCTCGAGCTATCGTCTCGGACCAGGGAACACATTTTTGCAATCGCACCATCGAGGCTCTGATGAGGAAATATGGTGTGCACCATAGGGTATCTACCCCCTACCACCTTCAGTCTAACGACCAAGCAGAAATTTCTAATCGAGAGATCAAGGCAATACTGGAGAAGACAGTCAATCCATCGAGGAAAGACTGGAGTAAGAGGCTCGGTGATGCAATATGGGCCTACAGAACTACTTTCAAGACTCCTATCAGAATATCGCCTTATAGGCTGGTGTTTGGCAAAATGTGCCATCTTCCCGTGGGTATAGAGCACAAGGCGTACTGGGCAGTCAAGGAGATGAGTATGAAGCCTTCAGCTTGTGAAGAGGAAAGGAAATTACAGTTACAAGAGCTGGAGGAACTAAGGATGGAGTCTTATGAGTCTGCTATGTGGTATAAGGAAAGGACAAAGTTATGGCATGACAAGAATCTCCGAGTCAAGGAACTCCATGTGGGACAGAAGGTGCTCCTTTTCCAATCCTGGCTCAAGCTTATGCCAGGAAAGTTGAAGTCTAAGTGGATCGATCCATATACCATTGTTGGCCTCCGCGCGAATAGAGTTGTAGAGATCAGGGAAGTGCCTCAAACTTTGTCCCTTTCCTTGTTAATGGTCATAGAGTGAAAGTCTATAGGGATAATTCTGAGTTGTGTGTAATGGAGGAAGTGTCACTACGTGCACTCCCTATTATCACCTAGTCAGACAAGGAAGTATTTTTGATGAATTCTTGGGTCAAGTAAATGGGGTTACATTTTTTAATATATACACTGAACCAGGGGATCTCGGGAATACTCAAAAGGAATGTGTAAATAGTTTAATTGCGTTATAAATATTCAAGTAAAAATCCAAAAAAAGAGAAAATCTAAATCTTCTAAAAATATTTTCGAAGCACCCTACTCCGTAGGAAAAACGTTGCCTTGTATTCTATCCTTGACCTAGGAGTCTGGCGTCTTCAATTTCTTTTTAAGTGTAAAGTCGTGGTCAGGGAAATCAGCTAGGGAAAGAAAGTCTAGAGAAGGAATTTAGGGGGAATGGAGATAATTTGAATTTCAAAATTGGCCGATATTTATGGGAGGTGTACGGTTGCTTACATCACGCATGCAACCGCACCATCTTTTCACCAAAAAGGCTAACCGGCAGTTTCTCTCTCCAATAATCCCAAACGACAAACCACAGTTTCTCTCCCTTCTCTCTACTCTATTTCTCTCTCAAGAATTACAAACCCTAACCCGATTTCTACCAAGTTTTCTTTTGATTTCAGATTTACAGTGATGGATCCAACCCATGCCACAAGAAGTTCACGGCCGAAGGCGTCAGCCACGGGATCGGAGACCGTCCAGAGCCCATACGACGTGGTTCTTCTGGCGGAATTGACGCAGAAATTGGGAAGCGTCGAGAAAGCAAAGGAGGTCTACGCCCTATTCTCAGCCAGCCTGAAGACATCCGCGGCTGCCGCACCACCGCCGACGATCCCGGTTGATTCGACGACTCAACCCGCAATTCCCCATGACGAGAGGCCTCAAGCTTCAACCAGAGTACCGGACTCTGGTCTTCAAATGGCAGAAACCGCTCCAAGCACAAGTCTACTAGGAGCGGACAAGAAGGAGGAGATGGGTGAACTGGCGGCAGAAGGTAGGCCGAAAGAAGGTGATGAGAAGGTAGAGTCCGAGGGACAAGGAAGTGAAAACCCTAACTCTGAGGGTGAGAAAAAGGGGGAAACCCCTGTTCGAGAGGAAGTTGCTGAGGGGGAAACCCCCTGTTTTGGAAAAGTTTGTTGAGGGCGAAACCCCTATTCTGGAGATGTTTGCTGAGGGGGAAACCCCAGTGGAGACCGGGGATGAAACCCCGAAGGATTTTAGGGGGACAACCCCTGAGCAATGGAGGAGGGGGCAACCCCGAGTGATGTCAGGGGGGAAACCCCGATGTTTATATTGAGGGGGGGACCCCGATGGTGGATGATAAGGGGGAAGCCCCGAAAGAGCTTTTGGAGGAGACGAACCCCGATACTACTGAAGTACTAGAGCCCATCGAGGAAGGGCAAGATTTGATTGTGGACCTGGTGGATGACCAGGAAGAAGACGAACAAAAGGTGGACGAGAGAGCAGAGTGGCGAAGGGCCAGGAGGAGTCTACTAGACGAGGTAGATGACTTGGTCTATTTTGAAAAAGAGGAGTTCCCTGCACGAGGGACAGAAGCTGATGAGGCGGAGGATCGCCGCCTGGCCAAGGAAAGGACGAGGAAAGGAAAGGCAGCTGCGACCCTGTCAAAGCGGTCAAGGAAAACTCCCTCCGTCAAGGAGGTTGAGGAGCCACATTCTCCACTGACCGAAGTTCCCTCCACCGAGGAACAAGCCGAGCCTACTCCTGAGTCCGATTCTGAACCCGGAGAATCTGATGGGGAGTTTAACTATGAGCGCCCGGAGGTTTTGGTAACTAGGGAATTGCTGGGAAGATGGCGAAATCAGGCAAGCAGTACAACTCCAAGGAGCTTAAGATGATTGCATGCGATGAGGAGTTCCGCGCGTGTATCTACCCGATCGGATTTGAGTGGTTATTGAAGCACAGCCTAACAAAGGTGCCGATGGACTTAGCTCGAGAGTTTTTCTCAAAGTTCCAACTCAAGAACACTTCTGACCTTGACGCGGACTCCATCACATTCAGGATTTTCAACGAAGAACATGAGATGAGCATCAGGCAGTGGTCCTTGAGGATGGGGTTGTTTTCCAGAGCCGATGATGACGAAGGCATCTGGAATGAGAGGATGGTCGGCGTACCGAAGAACACGCCAGGGTTTAAAGTACATGCAGCATGGGAGCTAGTCACCCACTCTAATGCGGGGGCGTTCAAATCCAGCTACTCCAAAGCCTCCCACATTGAAGACCGCATCCTCCGATTCGCCCAGACATTTATTAGCTACAATCTGATGGGAACGGCGAACTCAGCTCTGACAACCACTGACCTCTACTTCACCTGGTCTATGGCAAGGGTGTGAAGGTGCATCTCGGCTATTGGTTGGCCCAAGCATGCCATCAAATGACAAGCAATCCCGCGCGACATATGTACACATGCCATCTCCTCGGCGCTTACCTCCAACGGAACATTAACATGAAGATAGCCAAAACCGCTCCTCTGGTCGTGATGTGTGAGCCCCCAGAGATCTTCAACGTTGAATATTTCTTCAACGAAGGGCTGCTCCAGGCACACGGCAAGGAAACCTTCTTCTACGAGGTAGGAGATAAGGTGAAGACGGAGTCAGAGGCTGTGGAGGCTGTTTCCAATGAGGAGGTTGAGGAGTTGAAGAAGGAGATGCAAGTGATGAGGAAGGAGATGGTGAAGGAACTCAGTGGGATGCGAAAAGAATTGAGCGGGGCCCGGGAGGAGATAAAGGCGCTGCGGGGGAACATTGCAGACCTGGCAATGAAGTCCTCCAAACAGAATGAGCGGATGGATAGCAGAAGCCATGGAGCTGATGATGACAATGTCAAAATGGGTGGAGAAGACACTCTCCCTGACCCAGCAGAAGGCGCTTCCTGGATCCAGCAGTGAGGTCAAGCAGGCCGGCCAGGGCAGTTCCTCCATCCAGCGACCCCCACACCCGCTCAAGCCAGTTGTCACCCCATCTGCATCCAAGCCAGTGTTAATCCCATCCAAGTCAAAGTCCCTGACGTTAAAGAAACCAGTGTCCGATCAGCAAGAGAAGGAGGAAGAAGAGTCGGAGCTGCCGGCGAAGAAGAAGGTGAAGATGACCCGACCCGGAATCCCACCCCAGTCTGGCTCTCGAGGGGGCCAGACCCAGAAGTGAATTGCCCCTCATGACCAAGTAACTTTTATTTTCTGTATTAGCGTAATTTTTTGTTTTTTATGTCTGTGTTATTATCTGTGTCTCTGTTAATAATTGCTATATGTGTTTACCTTCTCCCACTTAGCCCATTGCTTGGTCTAAGTGTGAGATGTAACGACCCGCCCATCTAGGGTATAATAAATGCGGCGATCGTTAACTAGGCGGACTTAAATGCATCAAAGATCATAGGCTAGGGTTCCATTTAAAAAGGGATTTTACCAAAGCATTTAATGAACAATTATGTAGGAGAGAAATGATGCCTTAGCAAAGAAATCCAACAAAAAGGCTATCACCAAAAATGCTCAAAAATAGCAATAGTTCCAAAATATTCTCAAGTGTTCCATATCCAAAATATTCCCACGAATCTAAAAGTATTCATCCCAACCAAAAGATAACAATTTTTCATAATATAGCGGAAGCGACCAAGAAAGAAGTGAGGCTATGTATGGAGACACAACGACACTTTAAGTACCAACAGATCATCTTATTATTTCCTACTCAACACCGCCGCCCGCTCGTCACCGCTCATCCTGCACATAGGGAAAACACATGCAGGGCTGAGTACTATAAACATACTCAGTGGACTCATGCCGAAAACAGTTTTATCACAATTATAGTTATCATGCCATTTTCAAGTGTCCATCGGGGTTTTAAATTTAGAAAGACCCGAGGCACCAAAATATATTCTTTCTCAAATATCACGGTCGCGCATCCATTTTTCACATCGACGTTTACCATATCCTCATTCTACATGACAAGGACTGCGGCCGCAATCCAGGTCACTAGACCGGCCAACCCGTACGCTAACACTCGGTCTAACATTGGTGTAAACTAACCCAAGTAGAGTTTGCGGCTCTACAAGGATCCGAATTCGATTAAATCAATAGTGGCATAGCCACGAGGGATAGGCACGACAAAACAAATCAAGGCATGATAACACAGATTTCATTCTCATCAATATCAGTTTAGGACAATGTCCTTATTTTAAAAGAAAGCCCACCTCGTCGGCTTATCTCGAAAGTATTCTCTTCTCCTCGTTTATCACGCTGAGAGCGCGAAGTATCACCATTAAATTAGGCGTATCACAAATCAGTTTCAATCATTGATTTCAAATCATGCATGTCTCCCATATTTCCCTTTTTTCCCATCGATAAATCTTTAATATCATCATCCAAAATCAAGGTATGATTAGCATATCATTTTTATTCAAATAACAACTCCAAATTCACCATTAAATCGTGTCACGCATGAGTGTTCCACACACACAACACACGCACACGATCACAACACATGTGCACGCCTCCCGAGGCGTGCACACACACACTCTCGGTCACACACACACACACATCCATGCATCCCAATTTCATCAATTTATTTTCCCTTCACTCAATCTAAATGCATGTGGACTCAAGAACACCGATTAATCGGTAGAAGAAGAGGAGATCAAAGATTAAAGTACCTTTTCCAAAAGAACAATCGGTAGAAACAAGTTATAGCCTTGATTCTTCAATAAAATCTTGAACTTCAACTTGAATTCTTCTCAATTGATGAAGAAATCTTGAAGAAAACTTGAAGAAAATTTGGAGAGAGTGGGGGAGAAGTGGGGAACGGTTTTCAAGAGTGGGGCGATTTTTGTAGCTAGGGTTTTGATTTTCCTCTCCTCTTATTTATAGAGTGCCAACAATAATATCTCTAATTAAATAAATTAGAGATTTGAGAAGATATAGAGAGATTTGAAGAGTAGTTGGCGTTGAAACCGTTGAGAATATAGGGGATTTCGAAATTTAGGCTTATTTATTTAGCCTATGATTTAATTCAAATATTTCACGGAGTAGAATAATATATCACGGAGCAAGAAAAATATTAATATTTTTCCCCAATTAAAAAGGAAAGTGGCGTGACTTTTTCTTTCTCAAAAGGGATTTAGTATAAATCCTAATTAAATTAGGATATGGCAATATCTTCTTAGATTTGGCAAGATATGGTAAGATATTCTAGCATATTTATATTTATTCATGGAATAGAATAAATAAGGGATCAAACAATATAAATAATTCCCTCTTCTCCAATATATGAGATTTTCAAAAATCTCATGGGAAAAATCAAAGTGGTGATTCGAAAATTCCATGTAGGATTTATAGAGTATTTGGACTTTGGATTTAATTTGGATAATTATCCCAAACAAATAATTAAATCCAAGAAAAATAGGATTTCTTCTCCAATAATCATGATGGCCGAAAATTTCCACACATTTAAAATAATACTCCTATTTACTCCTCACTCATCCCTTAGGAAAATAATTCACCCACAATTATATTTCTCCGCATCAAATATTCACACCCAATCAATCATTTCCTCACATCCTCTTCTTTTTCTCAACGCATTGACCTTTCAACGGCCACGTCATATTTTCCCATCTTTGACTATTCAATAGCCACGTCAACATTTCAACAAGTTCACTATTCAACTCAATCTCCATTCTCATACGCAATTAGGTCACAAAGACACTATGCAATTAATTACTCATCAAATAATCCACATATCATAGCATTTAGGGCATTTAATGCAAAAATTTTATAACCCGAAAATTAGGGTTTGAAAAAGTGGGGCGTTACATTCCACCACCCTTAAAAGAAATTTCGTCCCGAAATTTGGTACCTCATGGAAAAAGTTCCGGGTACAGTTCCTTCATCTTGTCTTCAAGCTCCCACGTGGCTTCTTCATATTCGTGGTTCCTCCATAGCACTTTCACACTAGCAATGGATTTATTTCTCAAGTTCTGAACCTTTCGGTCCAAGATCATTTGGGGCCTCTCTTCGTAACTCAAGTCGGAATTCAACGCGACTTCTTCGTAGTGAATCACATGCTTCGGATCGAACACATATTTTCGCAATTGCGATACGTGAAAGACGTTGTGCACGTTTCCAAGACTTGGCGGTAGCGCCAATCGATAGGCTACGGGTCCTATTCCTTCTAGAATTTCGTAAGGCCCAATAAAACGTGGTTTCAATTTTCCTTTAACGCCAAATCGTGTTATCCCTTTCGACGGGGACACTTTCAGAAAAACCTTATCACCGGCTCGAAACTGTAAGTCAGTTCGTCGGACGTCAGCGTATGACTTTTGTCTGTCCTGGGCTTCCTTTATTCTCACACGAATTTGTCGAACAACTTCAACCATCTCTTCGACCGCATCGGGTCCTAGCACCCGTCGCTCTCCAACTTCATCCCAGTAGAGCGGTGATCTACATTTTCTTCCGTATAAGGCTTCATATGGCGCCATGTTGATTGTTGCTTGGAAGCTGTTATTGTAAGCAAATTCAATTAGCGGTAGCACGGTCTCCCAACTTCCACCGCGGTCGAGAATCGCGGCTCTCAACATATCCTCGAGAGTTTGGATCGTCCTCTCGGATTGCCCATCGGATTGCGGGTGAAATGCCGTGCTAAAATTCAATCGCGTTCCAAGCTCGCGTTGTAGACTAATCCAAAATTTCGATGTGAACTTCGGGTCACGATCGGACGTAATTGTCACTGGGACTCCGTGCAATCGCACAATCTCCTTTATGTAGATCCGAGCTAGCTTGCTCGATCCATGAGTTACCGGAATCGGTATGAAATGCGCACTCTTAGGGTCTTCGGCAAGGCCGTCACAAAATCTATGGCGATGTGCTCCCATTTCCACTCGGGTATCTCCAATGGTTGTAATTTTCCATGTGGTCGTTGATGTAATGCCTTCACCTGTTGGCAGGCTAAGCAACGTTCTACAAATGCCGCGATATCTCTCTTCATGCCATTCCACCAAAAGGACTTTTTCAAGTCTTGGTACATCTTCGTGCTTCCAGGGTGAGCAGTGTATGGAGTTTCATGAGCTTCGCTCATGATCTCATTCTTAAGTTCCTCGTTGTTTGGCACGCACAACCTTCCTTCAAAGGTGAGGGCATTGTCGGACTCCTCACTAAATTTTCCGGATTCACCGGTTCTCACTTCAATTCGGATTTCCTCTAGTTCCGCATCCATCCGTTGTGCTGCAACGATTCTCGTTTTCAGATCTGGTTTAACCACCAAAGTGGCAATTCGCCCTTCCACTGTTTCGGGTGCTCTTATCACTTCTAATCGCATTTTGCTAAATTCTCTTATCAAGCTCTCCTCTTCCGTCAGAAAGGTAGCTATTTGCGAATGATCTCTATGGCTCAAAGCATCAGCCACTACATTTGCTTTGCCGGGGTGGTAGTTAATGCTACAATCGTAGTCCTTCACTAGTTCGAGCCATCTTCGTTGTCGCATATTCAAGTCTCTTTGCTCGAAGAAATACTTTAAGCTCTTGTGGTCCGTAAAGATTTCACATCTAACTCCGTAGGGATGATGCCTCCAAATCTTTAGGGCATGTACCATTGCTGCTAACTCCAAATCGTGCGTTGGGTAATTCAACTCGTGTGGCCTTAATTGTCGTGACGCGTAGGCGATCGCTTTAATGTTTTGCATCAAAACGCATCCTAATCCAACCTTAGAAGCGTCGGTGTAGACTACGTAGTTCACTCCAGACTCGGGCACAGCTAAAACTGGCTCGGTTGTCAACTTTTCCTTCAAGAGTTGAAAGCTTGCTTCACACTCTGGGGTCCAATTCACCTTGACTCCCTTCTTGAGTTGTTGCGTCATTGGTCTCGCTATCTTGGAGAATCCTTCAATGAATCTTCGGTAGTATCCTGCCAATCCTAGGAAACTCCGAATTTCGTTTGGTGTTGAAGGCGACTTCCATCGTTGTACTGCCTCAACCTTGGCGGGGTCCACTCGGACTCCTTCTGCCGACACAATGTGTCCTAGAAAATTCACTTCCTTCAGCCAGAATTCACACTTGCTGAATTTGGCGTAGAACTTTTCGGTCCTCAACGTCTCCAACGTGATTCGTAGGTGCTCCTCATGCTCTTTCTCGTTCTTAGAGTAGACTAGTACGTCATCTATGAAGACTAAAATGAATTTATCCAAGTACGGATGGAATTTTCGATTCATCAAATCCATGAACACCGCTGGGGCATTCGTCAATCCAAACGGCATCACCACAAACTCGTAGTGGCCATATCTTGTGCGAAACGCAGTCTTGGGTATATCCTCCCTTCGAACTCGTAGTTGGTGATATCCAGACCTTAAGTCCATTTTTGAAAAGACTCCTGCTCTCGTAGTTGATCGAACAAATCATCTATCCTCGGCAGTGGATACTTGTTCTTTAGAGTCAACTTGTTTAACTCCCTATAGTCGATGCACATTCTCATCGATCCGTCCTTCTTCTTCACGAAAAGTACTGGTGCGCCCCACGGCGAGACACTAGGTCTAATGAAACCTAAGTCCATGAGTTCTTGGAGTTGTATCTTTAGTTCCTCCAACTCCTTTGGCGCCATTCGGTATGGTGCCTTTGATACGGGTGCGGCTCCCGGTTCAAGGTCAATTGTGAACTCCAATTGCCGATCTGGTGGTGGTCCAAGTAACACTTCTGGAAAAACGTCTGGAAATTCTTGCACGACAGCAACATCTTCCATCTTCTTTTCGTCCTTCTCCTCTCCATGGAGGTAGATAAGATAGGCAGTTGGCCCCTTTTTCATCATTGCGGTCGCTTGAAGCGCGGATATGATGGCGGTTCGCCGATTCATCGAGATTCCATGATATTTGCCTCTCCTTACAACGAATCGTCGCAAAGTTCGTTGTCAGCCAGTCCATTCCCAAGATTATATCGATATCCTCCATTTTTATGACTCGCAAGTCATGAGCAACTACGTTCGAGCACGTTCTAGATATTTCTATCATTCCTCCTACTGGTGAGGACACCATCATTCTACGTTCAGATTCGCTAGTAGGCAAGCTCAAAGTGCGCACACATAATTCAGATATAAACGAGTGCGATGCACCCGTGTCAAACAACACAACAACAGGGGTATCGAGAATTTCGCCCATACCTGTCAAATTTCCTTTCTCACGATCCTCTTGTTCCTTCTTCGGCTTTCTCTGTTCCAGCGCAAACGCTCTAGCTTGGGGAGGAAGTCTGGGGCGGTGAGGTTGTTGTTGCCGCGACGATGAGTCACGATTTCCTCCCGATTCATTCGGCGGTGCCCTCGCTTGTTGACGGGATCCCTGATCGTTCCGTCTCGATCCCGATCCTATCTTGTTATTTGGACACTCCCTAGAGAAGCGACTGTTTCCTCCACAAGTGTAGCACTTGATCACATTCTGATATCGACATTCTCCGAAATGGTACTTAGAGCACACATTGCATTGTGGTGCCCTAGGTCGGTAGTCTCCTCTCTGGCTAGACGTACGCTGCCCTCCTTCGTACTGGGACTGATGCTGACTTGACTGATGCCGTTTTCCATCGTGCGAAGCTCTGTGCTCATCCCACTTTCGTTTCTCTCTGGAGTAGTGCGGTGGGGGTAAAGACGAAGTAGTATTCTCCTTAGCTTTCTCCTTAGGCATTGCTGCCTCAATATCTAGCGCAAGTGCTAACGCTTCAGTGTAGGGGAGTCTCCCTCGGCTGGCCAACGACATTCTTATCTCGGGTTTTAGTCCCTCACGGAACTTGTCGGATAGCTTCTCATCGGTGTCGACTTGATCGGGGGCATACCGGGTCATGCTGTTAAGCGCTCGATCGTACTCGGTCACTGTCATGCGTCTTTGTGTCAGATTGTGGAATTCCGCTGCCTTTGCTTTCCGATAGCTTTTCGGCACATACTTGTTGTATACTTCCGTTTTGAATCCTTCCCACGTCATCGCCTCTACTTGGTCCCGTGGCATAGTCTTCGTTCTTGTATCCCACCAAAAGTCGGCTGCCTCAGTCGGCTGATGGGTCACACAACTCATGCGTTCTCTATCGTTGCATCTCAAAATCACGAAGATGCGCTCTATTGCCCGGATCCAAGATTCAGCCTTGGCCGGTTCTCCCAATCCATCAAACACCGGTGGCTTTTGCTCTAAGAATAGTTTCACGATTTCTCGATCGACCGGAGGCGGCGGAGGCGGAGGAGGTGGAGGATGCGGAATAGGTTGTGACACGCTGTCCTCTTCCTCCGTTTGAGGAGTTGGTTCTCGGTGGCGTCTTGGTGGCATTCTGATTTATCAACACAAAATATTCCCATGGTTCTAACAATAGCCACGTGATATAGTTGAATAACAAGGTTCATGGGTCAATTGATTTAGAGTATATGGCCAAGCACAAGATATCAAAAGTTCCTCACGTAGACGGATTGCCAAGAGTAGTGTCAATCAACATTGTTACCAAAAATTGGCTGCGTCAAGGTTATCAAAAGATCAATGTTTCCATATCATCAAGGCAATTGCACTTAAGAAGCAATCGTACAATTTAAGTGGCGAGTACAGGGCGCCATAAGGTATTCAAAAAATGGTGGTGCGGTAAGAGGCATGATGTGATGGCGTGATAACATAGTGATAGATAATTTGTACCATGTACGAAAGGCAATCCATTGAATCAAAATAAATATCTCCCCATGGCATATAATAAAAGAAAAACGTTGCCTCATAAAGGTCTTAGTATCAATGCAGAAAAACGAAAGAGAGTAGCAAAAATTATAAGGTAGAAAATCAAGCCAATCAATCCAAAACATGGGGGAAGCCAAAACAAATATTCCACGACCATCAATCCTAATCGATGTCGTTCATATCCTCCTCGGGGTCATCATCCTCATCCATTTCCAAAGCGGGTCCTTCCTCGTCCGGTCCCTCATTCTCACCATATTCACCGACATCCGGGGGCGGCGGAGTGATCGCACGCATGTCCTCCACGTTTCCATGGATAATCAAAGGATTAGCTGCGTTAGCCTTAAGTCTCGACCTAGTAGGGACACGATCAACATGCGGCTCCTTATCGCGACGATACCTCCATCGGCGGGCCTGTCCCGGCGGATACTTGTGCGGTGGGGGACTAAGCGGCGGTCCATCCGTCGCAGCTGCCATAGCTGGGAGTAGCACTCCTATTAAGCCGATTATATCGCCTCGAGGCTTGTACTATGGCGGACTGAACCATGTATATGGCAATGCAGCTTGGGCAGTCCATTCGCTCCAAGGACTTGGCAGAGTGTGGATCAATCTCGAGATCCCCGCGTGATGGGTAACTCCTCCATACGCGTATGCATCCATCCAGCGATCGTAGAATTCAGTGACGTAGGTTAAGAGAAAGGACTTTCCATCCCACTCAAACTCTTGGTAGGTTTCGACAGGGAAAACCTTGTTTTTCGCGTAACGATCGCGCATCGGTGCGTAATAATGATTAGGCATCTACAAAAGAAATCTCAGCATCAGAACAAGGATCGAAGAAAATATCAATAGTGTATAAGATTTCAACTGATGCTGAGAGTACGATGGATATATATATATATATATATGTGTGTGTGTGTGTATGCGTCGAACGACGGAGGTGTGGAGATAATATCATATCAAGAAATAACGGAATTTCCTTTCCGTGCCAAAAGGTTTGTATATATATATATATATTTTCGCGTTTCAACGCTTCGCTATTCGTTCTCATAAGTCGATCGCCTAGTATTCGGCGTTTGATGCCTCTAAGTTCGATATTATCACAAAATTTTCATTCACGGCGCGACTTACAACTATGTATAGCAGCATGCTCAAGCTCATTCTCATAGATGTCGTTCATCATATATCACGAAAATCACAATTCATATAGAATTTCATAGAGTTTTATTCGTTCAACTCATAACGGTCTCAACATATAATCACTTGCATAACAACATTTATCATTTGCTTTGCATAATCATATTTTGCAATTTCGCATGCATACATAATCATCATTTTATATTCCACCGCAAATTTTCAAATATCACATCAACTCCCATTCGCTTCAACTTCCAATATTTCATAGTTCAAATCAATATTCAAGAGATACTTGTTACCTCATTCATCGTGGTTGAGCGGAGACGAGTTGCGGTGTTGAGCCTTCGACGATTATCCATTAATCAATTTACACAAATTTCAGATTTTTTTAATTCAACAAGACTCTTGGGTCCAGAGCGGAAAGAACTGAGGCTCTGATACCAACTGTAACGACCCGCCCATCTAGGGTATAATAAATGCGGCGATCGTTAACTAGGCGGACTTAAATGCATCAAAGATCATAGGCTAGGGTTCCATTTAAAAAGGGATTTTACCAAAGCATTTAATGAACAATTATGTAGGAGAGAAATGATGCCTTAGCAAAGAAATCCAACAAAAAGGCTATCACCAAAAATGCTCAAAAATAGCAATAGTTCCAAAATATTCTCAAGTGTTCCATATCCAAAATATTCCCACGAATCTAAAAGTATTCATCCCAACCAAAAGATAACAATTTTTCATAATATAGCGGAAGCGACCAAGAAAGAAGTGAGGCTATGTATGGAGACACAACGACACTTTAAGTACCAACAGATCATCTTATTATTTCCTACTCAATACCGCCGCCCGCTCGTCACCGCTCAACCTGCACATAGGGAAAACACATGCAGGGCTGAGTACTATAAACATACTCAGTGGACTCATGCCGAAAACAGTTTTATCACAATTATAGTTATCATGCCATTTTCAAGTGTCCATCGGGGTTTTAACTTTAGAAAGACCAGAGGCACCAAAATATATTCTTTCTCAAATATCACGGTCGCGCAACCATTTTTCACATCGACGTTTACCATATCCTCATTCTACATGACAAGGACTGCGGCCGCAATCCAAGTCACTAGACCGGCCAACCCGTACGCTGACACTCGGTCTAACATTGGTGTACACTAACCCAAGTAGAGTTTGCGGCTCTACAAGGTTCCGAATTCGATTAAATCAATAGTCGCATAGCCACGAGGGATAGGCACGACAAAACAAATCAAGGCATGATAACACATATTTCATTCTCATCAATATCAGTTTAGGACAATGTCCTTATTTTAAAAGAAAGTCCACCTCGTCGGCTTATCTCGAAAGTATTCTCTTCTCCTCGTTTATCACGCTGAGAGCGCGAAGTATCACCTTTAAATTAGGCGTATCACAAATCAGTTTCAATCATTGATTTCAAATCATGCATGTCTCCCATATTTCCCATTTTCCCAATGATAAATCTTTAATATCATCATCCAAAATCAAGGTATGATTAGCATATCATTTTTATTCAAATAACAACTCCAAATTCACCATTAAATCGTGTCACGCATGAGTGTTCCACACACACAACACATGCACACGATCACAACACATGTGCACGCCTCCCGAGGCGTGCACACACACACACTCTCGGTCACACACACACACATCCATGCATCCCAATTTCATCAATTTATTTCCCCTTCACTCAATCTAAATGCATGTGGACTCAAGAACACCGATTAATCGGTAGAAGAAGAGGAGATCAAAGATTAAAGTACTTTTTCCAAAAGAACAATCGGTAGAAACAAGTTATAGCCTTGATTCTTCAATAAAATCTTGAACTTCAACTTGAATTCTTCTCAATTGATGAAGAAATCTTGAAGAAAACTTGAAGAAAATTTGGAGAGAGTGGGGGAGAAGTGGGGAACGGTTTTCAAGAGTGGGGCGATTTTTGTAGCTAGGGTTTTGATTTTCCTCTCCTCTTATTTATAGAGTGCCAACAATAATATCTCTAATTAAATAAATTAGAGATTTGAGAAGATATGGAGAGATTTGAAGAGTAGTTGGCGTTGAAACCGTTGAGAATATAGGGGATTTCGAAATTTAGGCTTATTTATTTAGCCTATGATTTAATTCAAATATTTCACGGAGTAGAATAATATATCACGGAGCAAGAAAACTATTAATATTCTTCCCCAATTAAAAAGGAAAGTGGCGTGACTTTTTCATTCTCAAAAGGGATTTAGTATAAATCCTAATTAAATTAGGATATGGCAATATCTTCTTAGATTTGGCAAGATATGGTAAGATATTCTAGCATATTTATATTTATTCATGGAATAGAATAAATAAGGGATCAAATAATATAAATAATTCCCTCTTCTCCAATATATGAGATTTTCGAATATCTCATGGGAAAAATCAAAGTGGTGATTCGAAAATTCCATGTAGGATTTATAGAGTATTTGGACTTTGGATTTAATTTGGATAATTATCCCAAACAAATAATTAAATCCAAGAAAAATAGGATTTCTTCTCCAATAATCATGATGGCCGAAAATTTCCACACATTTAAAATAATACTCCTATTTACTCCTCACTCATCCCTTAGGAAAATAATTCACCCACAATTATATTTCTCCGCATCAAATATTCACACCCAATCAATCATTTCCGCACTTCCTCTTCTTTTTCTCAACGCATTGACCTTTCAACGGCCACGTCATATTTTCCCATCTTTGACTATTCAATAGCCACGTCAACATTTCAACAAGTTGACTATTCAACTCAATCTCCATTCTCATACGCAATTAGGTCACAAAGACACTATGCAATTAATTACTCATCAAATAATCCACATATCATAGCATTTAGGGCATTTAATGCAAAAATTTTATAACCCGAAAATTAGGGTTTGAAAAAGTGGGGCGTTACATGAGAAGTTTGTGTTTTCTATTTTTTTGTTGTCTTCTCCCACTTAGCCTGATGCTCGGTCTAAGTGTGAGAAGTTTTATTTGGTTATCTTTGTTGTTGTTTGATGGATTGACTGCCCTGTTTCCCCCCTTCACGACGATGGCTTGGGGACAAGTTTGAGTGAAGTGGGAGGGAGAGGGGAGTCAATGTTTGTATGTATTTTAATTGTCAAGAGTCGTTAAGTCTAGGTTTGAATTGTGTCGCATGAGCTGGTGAATATAATACGGCATGATCTCCTTAGTGAGTGTAATTGAAGATAGGATGTATTTCAACTTAGAAGCCTTTTCCTTTAATAAGCCGAGGTCAGTCTGAATGAAGTAAGAACGATAGAAGATGCTTTAGCTGACTTAGTTGTGAAGCTCCACTATAAGAGCGAGTTATAAGCCTAAAAAAAATTTTGAGCTAACATATGTAAAATGGGGCCGCCACTGAATGCTTAGGGAGAAGAGTCATGAAGGAGAAAAAAAATAGGGGGAAATTGGGTTATGAAGGTATAAGCTGGACGAAGTCCAGGTAAAGGAAAGGAGTTATAAGCTGGACAAAGTCCAGAGAAAAAAAAAAGTGGAGGAATAAGCTGGACAAAGTCCAGAGAAAAAAAAAAGAGAGAGAGAGAGAGAGAGAAAAAAAAAAGATGAGATATAAGCTGGACGAAGTCCAGGGGAAATATGTCTAAAGGGAAGGAAGCAATAGTAAACTGACCCATGAATAAAAGGGGAAACGAAGTGTAGAAAGGAGAAAACTCTCATAACCCGACGCTTCAGTGGTATGGCATTAACTTATGAGAAATTCGGTCGTAACATCCCTGTGAGGAATGATTGATCGAGTGAATCCAACAATTGGGGAAGTAAAGACTATCTTGACGAACTGACAGATTGATTAGGTAGAAGAAGGGAAGGGGCCAATTTGGAGAAGTGCAGCCTGTTGGATTGACCTTAATCTTGTGGGGACGGTTGCCTAAAAGTTTAAGTTAGTTCATGCATATGTGTTTATGTGTTTTTCTTTTAAGTGTTTGTTATTTTGTGTGTCGGTCTGTGTCTTGGTCCAGGAGTCTCTGTTAAGATAGAGTCTAGAGAGTCGGTCATGGGATAACCATGCGTTGAAATTCGCCTTATTTCTTTTTCTTGTCTTTATACTTGAGGACAAGTATGGTTTAAGTGTGAGCAGTTTGATAAGGATAATTTCATGCATCGGTTATGTGATAAAAAAATCACCAATTATTGGGTCTAACACAATTTTTAAGCCAGGTGTGTGAAGGAATTCGCTAGGTCCAGGAAGAATTGAAGGCAGTGGACCAGCGAAGAAAGGAGATGAAAAGTGAGCAGAATCAAGGAAGAAAATGACTAGACGAAGGGAGTCCAAAGTTGAGGGCAAAGAAGACTATTCAAACAAAAGAGCACCCGCTGGACCCACTTCCATGCCTATATAAAGAGGAGCATACAACACACGACATATACATGATTTTAGCTCTCAGCTCACACACACACTCACACACTTGGGAAAATGGGGATTCTGGGGTAGTTTAGAGGTTCATTTTTGAGAAATTCTTTTGCAACACCGTCCTCACGGAGGGCGAAGATACAATTGTTTACGTTTCAGCTTTTGCGCGTTTATTTCCGTCGAACTTCACCATTTTTTGAAGTCGATTGCTCGTTGCTACTTATCGTTTATCTATGAATTTTATTTTACATCATGATGGTGTTGATTTTGTGCTGATTTACGTTGATTCTATGTTTTGAGGTTTTATTTCGGAGGTTGATTGATATTCTCTGTTTGGATGTTTCTGTACTTGATCTGGGAAATTTGTTGTTGATCTGTGGTGAATCGGCGAATCTGCAGTTATGGTGATGATTTTGATCGGAGTTTGTCTCGGGTGCTTGGATCCGGAGTAGATTTAGCATCCGAAGTGTGGATCTGAACAGGGGAACTGAGTTGTGCATGGATCTTTGATTTTCTGCTTTCATTTTTACTTTACTTCGTCTAGTAGCCGTAGATCTGCTTTAGTTTTAATTGTTCTTCGTTTTGTTGCCTTTAATTTCGTCTGCTTTGTTTCGATTTACGTTCTCGCTTTGTTTTTACGGGTTGTTTCATGCCAAATGTTGGAGAAGATAATGTCGCTGTTAGTTAGTCCTTTAGTTAGTTATTTTGCAGCCTTTCATCCGTACTCTACCTTTTCAGAAAATGGTCCCCACCTTCAGTTGTTTTCCTAGTTCTAGGTAAATTTAGGAAATAGTTCTTTCGATCCAGTTGTTAGAGTAACATATTTTAATTACCAAGTCTAGGATAAAAAGCTCAACCCAAAAATTGCGTGGCAGTAGCCAACACAAAAATAGTCCCCAAATCCTTGAGCATATTTACTTGTGCATTCATCTCTGTGGAATCGATCCCTATTTCCACGTACTAGTTTTTTTCCTAGCTAAACGGGTTGAGGGTTTTTGAAGAGGGAGTTAAGGGAGTGAATGTGTGCCCGATGACAGGTAGCTCAAGGTTCTTTGAGTTCCTAGACCCAGTGTCTAGCGGATTCCTTGGACCGAAGGTTTTCCTCAACTTTTCTTAAGAACACGCCTTCACTAACCATCATTAGCTTCTAGACCATAATTACACATAATTATCACAGTTCTTCAGTTATCTACCACGCGTTGGGTTGAGATTCTACCTAGAAGGAAATTAAAGCTGGTACTCTACTGACTAGTGGGCGTGAAAGTGACGGACATGTGGTTGTGTGCGTGAAAATAGGGGAGAAGATGTCTCAGAGACATGTGGAAAGTAGACAGTTACTAAATGAGGAAATATAGGACAGCAGGGCATATTTGGTGGCTGGGTGGCAACTCTAACAGGTCTAGAGGGTACAAACTTAAAGTAAAGGACAAATGTAAAAAGTAACTAAAAAGCAAAAATGGTCCAAAGTAAAAGTGGATTGTGATGTTTTCTTCTTCAACAAGTACTAACAGAAATCATATGAACACAACACCATGTATGAACTCAGATTAACAGATTCAAACACAGGATTCATTAATTAAAAAGCTTAAACTTGAAGATTAACAGCAAATGACTGCAGATTACTCCTACTGGCTAACATGAAAGGTGGTAATGACACAGCAAACGAAGAAATTCATGCACGGAAACTTGACAATCATGATACATACATTCTAATTTATGTAAGTTCTAATAGACAATGGGATCGAATAAATCCTGGCACAACGATAGCGAGAAGATAATTCTCTTTGAGCATAACCCATTGTCATTGTCTAGCCATTTGAGATCCACATTTACACTTGCAAAGATACTTGCTCCCACTGACTGACACAGCTTATGGGTAGTATTGCAAGTCTTGTAAAACATGTTGTCTATCTTAGATTGTAATATGGAATCTATCACCTTTTCAAAGATGATTATCCAAAATAACCAATGCTACATTGTAGTTAAAGGGATTATGTTTAAGTTAATCTAAGACTGAGTCTTACGACACTCTTAGACCCATGAACTTGTTGTGTTCCAGAGGAACGCTCCCACTACGACATGGTTCTTACAATCTTAGGTACTGAAGTTGATTTTACTAGTGCAAAAGTTTCTAATGGTATGACTTCTTGGTAATTTGGAAAATCTGATATCTCTCTCTTTATCTTGAGAGTTATCACGCTATTAGGCTTGTAGTTCATCTCTTGATCTTCGTACAAGAATTATATCTTTGAAGATTACAGAACTTATAACCTTACATCATTTGGGACAAACTTTAAAACATGCCTCAGTACTCAACTCCAATTTCTTGGACACTTTTCCAACACGTGTTGGAACAACATTATACCTTGAGATGTGCTAGACTAGAGACGCTCTAGTCCACAACTCGTGTTTTGTAGAAGGTACTGATGTTGGTAGTTTCTTTAATGTTTTTCCCATCAATGATAAGATTTTAATGAGTACAACTCATCACTTAATCAAACTTGTCTTAGAAAGACTTCGATTCCTTCTTACATAACTATCTCATTCATTAGATGAATGCTTGGATTCGTTAATGGAGATTAGACTCCCACTACTGATCATAACCCTTTGCCCGTCTCCTTATGGTGTATGCCCGTCTCCTTATGGTGTAAACCATTGAGACTTGCTAGTTTTTCTATGTTGCACTTCTATAAGCATTCTGAATCTCTTGAAAAATCAAATGATTCTAACTCATAGTGCATCAAACAGACTTTCTCAACTCTCAAGCTATTTAACGAAATGTTAAAATCTTGATAGTCTAGATCAGTTCGAACAATTGCTAAGTATTTTCTTAGCCTTAAGACTAAGAGCCATAAATACTTTATCATTCAATGATTAAGAAGTTGATGTGTTGTTGAATACTCAACCTTGTCGGACTTATATTATTTTAATACTATGATGCCTTAAGCATCAACCATAAAACAATAGTTGAGCATTAATAGCTCCCACTGCAACAAAAACCTAACTTTGAAGTTGCATTAATAGATCAAGATCTCTTACTTAGAAGTTGAATTGTCATGTAAGTCATTGTCCTTCTATAAAATAGGTCAATCCAACTCACAAAGCATCTTCTCTCGCTTTAAACAAACTTTGATGACAATTCAGGCTCTCCCATTTCCATATCTAGTCTTTTCTTCAAATGAACTAGGACTTAATGAAAAAATGCAACCTTTATGAATTCATCACCTATCATGTTACTTTCCTTTAACAGTAATATAACGACTATTATTTTGAAGATTTTCTACTTTTCAGTTAATCCTTCTTGTAGTCATTTCTTATTACTTTAGGCAATGACTTGTGTTAGAAACTATTTGAGTGATCAAAAGATCCTCAAAACATTCTGTCACTTTAGGATATTCCAATCGAATCATCTTGACAGATTCTATTGATATCCATCTTTCATCGTCATTAACCAAGACTTGTCGAGCTACTTAAAGGAAAATAGCTTGACCTTATTCCTCAAAGAGCTTGTCAAGTACATGTGCAATGCATTCTCGAACCTTCTTCGTGGAATTATGTCGAGGAAATGGAGGACATGAATCATTGAGTATAAACTCCAAGCTTTCAGCGATGAGAATCTTATCCATTTTCGTTTCCGGTCTACATAATTTAGGCATTCGAGTTTACTTTCTTTAAGGATCGCAGACAAATATTAAATGACATAATGAAGATTTTGCAAATAAACTTATTATCACATACTCATGCTCAATACATAATCACAAATAACCACAAAACAATTATGTATCTTGCAACTGTAAAATCGAAAACAGGTAGCCTCCATAAGAGGTCAATACTCATTCAAAACTTTAACATTTTTACTGGTCACAACACCGATGAATAGTCCAGAGACCACATAATGGCATGGCTGCCTAATGTTGCCTAAGCACGACCATCAGATTTCGCATTACAGAATTTTGTTTCTACAACACCCTCCCATAACAATGCTCATGTGTTGATAACAAAATCAAGCTATCTCATAAATTCTGTTTGAACTTCTGAAAAACTGTAATTTCTTAGGATTATTGTACCCACATAATGGGTGGCGATAATATTAGAAACTACTTTATAGTTCACACTATTTATATTTGAGAAGTCTTCCCATATGAACTTGCTATTTCGTAAGATTATTGTCCCCACATAATGGGTGGAGATAATATTAGAAACTAGCTTCATAAAGTTTGCAAACAAACCGATGGAGACCGTATACAACGCACTTATTGTAATCGTCACTTAGATATTTTGTAAGGTTTTTGCATAACTATCACATATGCAGATAAAGCAGATAATCCACTTAAAATAGATAAACACCAAATAAACAGATAAATCCATTTAATGCATGACATTTAAACACACAGGATAATTATCAAAAAATATTTAAGGGCTTTTGGCTTAAAAAACCAAAAACTTTCACCGAATTCTGGTTTTTCCCACGAACTATGAGATTGGATTTTAAAACCATGAACTTTAGATTCGTTTGATATTTCCCAACCCGACCCGATTACAATTTTCAGGTGTAAAATTGCACTACGTGGACAGTCGGAAATATGTCTTGGAAACTGATTTGTTGACCGTGAAATACCAAATTTTTTTTAATTAAAACTTGGAATTAAAAAATTATTTTCACATCCGAGCTGCCCAATTTATCTCTGCATCACATCTTGTACCGTCTCCGCTGAATTCAAGACGGCTTCAGCGCTGTCGCCGGCGTCTCTGACTCTGTCGCCTCACACCCGCTGCCTACATAGAGCTATATTCCCATCTCTCTTTCATTTCCCTTTCTCGGCCCTCTCACAACCAGATTCAAGCCGCCTCCACCGCGGTGCTACCAGATTCAGGCCATCTCTAACTTCGTCGCCTCACTCCATTGTTGCTGCCCTTATGCCGCCTCCACCGCGATGCTACCCCGTCAGGCCGTCACCGCCGCAGTAGCTAAGAGAGGTCTCTTCGGTATGCTCAATCTATATGTTTCTCTTTGGATTTCTGAATTTCACAGTGCATCTCGTTGCTGCTTTCATTGACAATGCTGCTGCCGATGGGGCTGAGGCGATTGAGGTCGGAGTAGTTGAGGGGGGAAGAAGAGGGGGTAGCGGCGGCGGCTGGTGGATTGGACGACATCGGAGTTTGGAGAGGCTTCATGAATGGTGGGAAATGAGAATACAAGAAAGATGAAGGATGGAAAATGGGAATATGGCAAAATAGTATAAGACATGTGGCATTGCCAAATACTCCCTCCGTTCCACAGTAATAGAGGCGTTCTATTTTGAGCTCTCGTTTTGAAAAAATGATAATAAATAGTTAAGGTGGAGAAATAGTAAAGTAAGAGAGAGAATAATGTAGTGAAAAGTCTTATCTACAATATTCTCTCTCTTACTTTACTCTTTTTCCACTTTAATTATTTATTATTATTTTTTTAAAATGAGTGCTCAAAACGAAACGCCTCTATTACTCCGGAACGGAGGGAGTAGGATCTTTACTGACAAATAAGATTAAAATTGACACATAGACAAACCGGGTTTGGTCGTTGACCCGCCGGGGGAAATAGCAAACGATGTGAAAGTTCGTGGTTTGAAAATCCAATCTCATAGTTCGTGGAAAAAACCGGAATTCGGTGAAAGTTTTTTGTTTTTAAAGCCAGAAACCCAATATTTGATCTAGTCAAGGGAGACTCAATTAAATAATTAAGTTATGCTGGGGTTTGGTGCCCCTTGCACAACGGAAGACTTGTACAAAACAAATAAATCAGGCGTAGGATCTATTTGACCGATTATGAGATTAATCAATTCACATGTTAAACAGATAATTGCATGCTAGAACGCAAATAATTCATGCTCATAGAGAGTAAATCCTAAACATGATTTCTACGGTTTAGAGTTATCGATTTGATTCACCAAAGAATCGTCGATTGCTCGCGCCTTCTCCACGATGATCTTCAATACTAGACCACGGATCTTCTCTCTGGTTCCCGAACTGTATCTCGATATCAGGGTGGGCTGATCTTATCAAAATACTAGGACTCGAATAAAAGAGACAGAAAAATTTCTCACGGAGGAGGAGCTGAAATTCTCACGGAGGAGAAAAACAATAAAATTTCATCCTCCTTCAAGAAAAGAAGGAACGAAAATTTCAGAAGAAAATATATTGTGTATTTTCTGTCTCCTTTATTCTCCTATTTATATTAAGTTCCTTTTGGGCACAGACAGGGATCTATGGAAGGTTTTGGATATGGGCTCCCCCAATTAGATTTTTACTAATTAAATTGAACCCACGATTTAATACAAGCTTTAATTGGAATATTATGAGCAGCCACTACAGAAGTAATATTGAACTCTCCCCATCCAAATCCGAAATTACAAGTAATCCGGGTTTCCGTTATTTATATTATTTATTTCCCGCGCTTAAGATATAAATGTCCATTAATTAATTAATGTCTGTTATGGACTTAATTAATTAACATATTATTAATTCCAAGAGTAGACTGAGCAAAAAAAACATTTATTTATTATTCATAGAGTAATAAAACTCCAACTGGCCAGTTTTCCGAATAATAAAACCTTGTTCGAGCTCCTCTTGAGGACATTATCAAACGAGACTCACCTCGCGCACGTTTCAACATAATAGCAATCCTAGCACCGCTAGATATTAATCACCACTACCCAATATATCAGGATTATTGGGTTGCGAAAAACCCGTACCATTTGATAAGTCAAAGTAGTGCATAATCAATACCGTATGCTCAATGCTAACATATGTAGATTAAGAAATAGTATTTTATCAAGACCTAGTCTTTCAGTAGATAGCATAAAGACACGTCTTGCTGTTAGATCCGTTCAGTGCTATACCACACCAATGTCATCTTATTTCAGTAAGGCTAAGAAATATGCGGACTGACATTGCAACCTTTCACGATAGGTAGCCAAAGCCCTATCTAGGTTGTGAAATTCTTCTTTTTCTTTTGCAAAGCATTGCATAGATCTGACCGTGTTACCTTAAAGTGGACGACGCCCACAACCGGTCTACTAAGCAAAAGACTTAGACTTTGTTTACTTTTTATGCATTTAAATGTTTATAAAACATCTTATAAATGCACAAGCAAACACAATGTGATAATAATAGTGATTCTATTCGTGCGGAACTGCTCGAATAATACTGAATCGGGTTAAAAGTGGATTATAGAGTTTTACGTATACAAGCAAGATTCTATTCGAGCGAAATTTGCTCGAAACATGCTTTTCAGTATACCAAACCTAACAATCTCCCACTTATACTCAAAACATGCTTTCGAGTATACCCACTGCCAAAAACTCTCCCACTTATACACAAAGCAGGTATTAATACTAGATATATCGAACTACCATTCATTTCACAAGGTGAAAGAAAAATCTGCTTGGTTGTTCTCTGATAATATCTTTTTCACCATAATGTCTTTGCTGCGTACTTGATCTTTAATTAATTTCATCCCCGTATGTGATTGCTTAGCTTAATAAACTCGTGTGTCACTCGAGTTAGCCTTCGCTAGAGTAATTTAAAATAATACTCATAGGCATACTCAAACTTACGATTAAAGCTATTAGGAATATATTCCTAAATTAAACATATATTCAGAGGATGACTTACTCGATCACTGATTAGTCATAAAACTAAGACAGTGTAACCCCAAGGACGTTACATGAATGACCGGTAATCTAGAATATAGTTACTAGTCTTTCTCAAGCACTAGGGTATATTCATTACCTCCATCAAAATCCTTTGTCATGGTTAATATGATATATACTTGCAATGCATAAGCACAACTAATATCAAACTTAGTACACATTATAGCATATATGAGACATCTATCTCCAACACTAGTCTCATTATTCTTAATCTCACTAAGCGTCAAACGACACTTGACTAGAGACAAGACAATTCCATCTTGAGAGGTATAAACCTTTTCATGGAATTTCTAATGCTTAAATGTTCCAAGCAAAATGTAGATATAGGATTCCTAAGAGAATCTCAACATTCTTTCTAGCATCTTAAAAGGACTTAGATTCTAAGAATGTATTAGTTTCTCTTAAATCATTTATGTTAAACTGGGTAGACAACCAGTTTCCTGCGCTAGATGCCAATCTTAGTTATTTGCAACTTTTGTAGATTTCATCATCGTAGAGTACCAATAATACCACATTTAATGCACTTTCAACTTCCTGGTGCTTAAAGCACTGCTAGGGGCAAAAGTCAAATTCCAGACATTTGACAATTTTGATAAAACACATATACTCTGATTTAGATGTTTGCCTAAGACCACGAAGGTCTATATAAGCTTCCAATCATGCGTTTCTTGCCCTTAATTACATATCCCATTAGAATGTTCTAGTAGATGATTTCCTCAAGACTTCTATTTGTAAAAGGCTGTCTTGACAATCGTAATACATACATTCTAATTTATGTAAGTTCTAATAGACAATATGATCGAATAAATTCTGGCACAACGATAGCGAGAAGATAATTCTCTTTGGGCATAACCCATTGTCATTGTCTAGCCATTTGAGATCCAAATTTACACTTGCAAAGATACTTGTTCCCACTGACTGACACAGACTGTAGGTAGTATTGCAAGTCTTGTAAAACATGTTGTCTATCTTAGATTGTAATATGGAATCTATCACATGTTCAAAGATGATTATCCAAATAAACCAATACTACATTGTAGATAAAGGGATTATGTTCAAGTTAATCTAAGACCGAGTCTAACGACACTCTTAGACCCAAGAACTTGTTGTGTTCCAGTGGAACGCTCCCACTACGATATGGTTCTTACAATCTTAGGTACTAAAGTTGATATTATTAGTGCAAAAGTTTCTAATGGTATGACTTCTTGGTAATGTGGAAAGTCCGATATCTCTCTCTTTATTTTGAGAGTTATCACGCTGTTAGGCTTGTAGTTCATCTCTTGATCTTCATACAAGAATTATATCTTTGAAGATTACAGAACTTATAACTTTACATCATTTGGGACAAACCTTAAAACATGCCTCAGTACTCAACTCCAATTTCTTGGACACTTTTCCAACACGTGTTGGAACAACATTACACCTTGAGATGTGCTAGACTAGAGACGCTCTAGTCCACAACTCGTGTTTTGTAGAAGGTACTGATGTTGATAGTTTCTTTAAAATTTATCCCACCAATGATAAGATTTTAATGAGTACAACTCATCACATAATCAAACTTGTCTTAGAAAGACTTTGATTCCTTCTTACATAACTATCACATTCATTAGATGAATGCTTGGATTCATTAATGGAGATTAGACTCCCACTACTGATCATAACCCTTTGTTCGTCTCCTTATGGTGTAAACTGATACGCCCGGATTTTGCACTGTTTTAAGGCCATTATTTGGTCCGTTTTTGTCATCAAAATCACTCTACATGTCCATTATTTGCATATTCTATACATTTTGGTATTTTGACGTGTTTTGTGAGAAATGTGCATATTTGAGCCGAAAAGGGGAGTAAAAACGCATAGTCTGGAAATCTGGAGTCAGACGGCGACCAGCGACCGCCGCGAAGTTGTACGGCGACCGCCGGCGCCCGGCGGTCAGAGCTATGTGGCGGCCCGCCTCGGAAATTTACGCTAGGAGAAGAGTCTCGCCCGGCGACCGCCGGAGGACATGTGGCGGTCCGCCACCGAAGGGTCAGAGTCTCTGGACTCCAACGCGGCGACCGCCGGCCAAGGTGCGGCGGCCCGCCGGAGAAAGGCGGCGAATCCGACCAGCCCTAGATTTGATCCAAGATTTACCAAATTTTGAAGATCTTTTCCTTCTATGATGAGGAATAATCTTCCCCTATAAATAGGACCTCAAGCTTCATCAAAAAGAGTTTTTTTCCGACACACAACAAGAACACATTCATAGAGATCAAAAGCTAGAGTACTTCAATTGTGCAAGGAGTTGAAGAAGGATTTCAAGAACATCAAGAACGACAAGGATTCAACCTACGGGTTTTATTTTCTTTAGTTTTATGTTCAGATTGCTTTCCCTTCAATCTATGTTTTTAGTTTATTCAGTCATGTGTAACTAAACTCATAGAATTCTAGGGATGTGTTAGTAGCAACTTTGGTTATACAATTCCGTTTTCTATTTAATATCCGTTTTGTTTTTACTTTGTTTCTTCCCTAAGTTAATCATGATGCTTCATAATTGAGTGACACAATTATGTATGATTCAATACAACTTGCTTCATAACTGTGACAGAGTTCTAGCGAGTTAGATCCACTTAGTAGACACTACAGTTAGCTTCCTTTAATACGGCACTGTTAATTGAGAGTGAGGACTTTTCAAGGGTCTTAGGAGCTTTTTGGAGTTACGTGTTAGAATTGACAACCCTAATGTTAGTAATCAACGTTTGTAGCGCATGAGCATAAGCTAGGTGACTCGTCCTTTCAAAGTATTAACTGTGCTAGGGTATTGTAGTTTGGAATTTGTATAACCATAAAGCGAAAGCACATCCCTGGAATTCCCCTTATCTCTATACTTTTCTCTCCGTGATTTGCTTGTTTTTAGTTGTTTACTGTTTTTAATATTTACTGTTTTCAAAAAGTTACAAAAAAAATTCTTGTTTCTCCAGATAGTAATTGAGTTCTAGTAGAAGATAGACACTTTGTGTACATCTTCCCCGTGTTCGATACCCGGTACTAACCTTTTGCTATACTATACCTACTCTGTATACTTGCAGGTATTTATAGTGCAAATAAAAAGTGCATCAAGTTTTTGGCGCCGTTGTCGGGGAAGACAATTCACTTTGGAGTGATATCTTCAAACGGATAATTTTACTACTTTGGATTTTTATTGCTTTCTGTTTTAATTTTTTTTAGTTTAATTTGTTTTTGTTTTTGAGTCTTGCAGGTTTTGTATGCGAACGCGTTCTGGGAAGTACATCTTAGAGCCGCTTGATTTAGAGCTTGAAAGAACTCGTAGAATAATAAGAAGTGAAAAAGGATCAGGAAAAATGGGTGACCGAACAGATATTGAGAAGCTGCAGGAGATGGTGAAGTTGCTGATGGATGAGAGAGATGCGGAGAGAGCAGCCCAAGAAGCCATGGAAAAGAAGAACAGAGAAACATTACCTGTGATGAACATGTTCAATCATGGGAATATGATCACTTTTCCTAACGGCCCTCGTATTGATGCTAACAATTTTGAGTTACGCATGCCCCTTATCCAAAGGGTCGAGCAAACTCCTTTTGCAGGTAGGGCGACTGAAGATGCTAACCGCCATCTCTCCAAATTCGTGGAAATCGCAAACACTCTGAAATTAAATGGTGTCGACGACGATGTCATACGGGTAAGACTTTTTCCATTCTCATTGATTGATTCTGCTAAAGAGTGGTTTGAGTGTATGCCACCAGAAAAGGTCTCCACATGGAAGGACATCGTAGCTACCTTCCTCGACAAATACTACCCGCCAGGCACTATTTTGAAGCTCAAAAGTGAGATCTTTCAGTTCACACAAGGCCATGACGAGCCCCTCTATGAGGCATTTGCTCGTTTCAAAGCTCTTCTTCGAAAATGCCCAAACCATGGTTTTTCCATAGACCATCAGGTAGGAATCCTCTATAATGGATTTAACGAGAAAATATGTGCTATGCTTGATTCAGGCGCAAATGGAGGATTTCTAAGAAAGACATGAGAAGATGCAATGGCGGTGATCGAGGAGTTCGCCACCAATAGTCGGGGGTGGTCGAAGGAAAGGCATGCCACGAGAAGAGTAGCAGCCATAGAAGAGGCCGAAGAAAGTTCTTTTGCTAAGGAGTTAGCAGAACTTAGAGTCAGGATTGATCAAATGGACATCTCGAGGAAGGAAGATCCAATTCCGGCAACTTCCATAGTGGCAGTCAATGCACCCGAAACTGCCATATCAACTGTGGAAGAAATAAATTACGTGCAAGGAGGCGGTCCCGGAAACTACAATAACAATTATCGCCCTAATCAGGGGGGCGGCAATTTCAATAATTATAATGGGAACCGTCCGCACCCAAATCTTTCTTATTCTAACAATAATTACTTGCAACCCCCTGCAGGATTTAATGTTAGCAAAGGAGGAGTGGTTGAGCCGATGAAGAAGGAAGATAAGTATGAACAAGGAATCACGAAGATCTTGGAAGTAATTACGCAAGATAGGAAGATTAATGACACCAAGATCGGAGTGGTCGAAGCAAGGATAAACAACCTCGAGCAAGGAATGAACACAATCTCGGCAGCTGTAACCAATATTACCACTCAAATGGAGCAAATTCAGAAGAAGTTAGATGAGGATAGAGCAAAGGCAGCAGCAAGAGTGGATGATATTAACAAGAAATGGGTGGCAAAGCAGAAATCTGGGGACTGCCCAGATGCCGGCGGACCGCCGCAGACCACGCAGCGGCCCGCCACTGAGACGGCAGAGACACCAACCAGGCAGGACTGCCCAGTCGCCGGAGGACCGCCGCACACCCCGCAGCGGCCCGCCACTGACAAGGCAGAATCGTCCACTAAGCAGGAGCTTGTGCGGCACAACGGGATTGTACTCCCTTTTCAGCCAAAGAGGAAGTTCAAGCTTGAAGAGCAGTTCAAGCATTTCCTTAACATGTTTTGCAAGGTCCATACTAACATTCCACTTGTTGAATCGTTGCAGGAGATACCAAAGTATGCAAAGCTACTAAGGGAGGCGGTAATGAGGAAGAAAAAGCCGACTAAAGCCGACTTTAAGCTACCGCATCATTGCAGCGAGATCATCCAAAAGGAAAGGGCAGTGAAGCAAAGAGATCCGGGCCAGTTCATCATTAGATGCCGAATTGGAGAAGGGAAGGTTGACAAAGCACTGTGCGACTTAGGATCGTCCATCAATCTCATGCCACTGAAGTACTACGAAAAGCTCAACATTGGGCCACTCAAATCTTCAGACGTAACACTCAGGTTGGCAGATAACTCGTCTATCAAGACTGTAGGTATGATTGAGGATGTCCTAGTTAAGGTTGATGATTTTATTTTTCCCGCCGACTTTATTGTGCTTGACATGAAAGTAGACAAGAACGTCCCTCTAATCTTAGGGCGAGATTTTCTTGCCACTTGCATAGCTTTGATTGATGTAGGTCGTGGCGAGATTACAATCAGAGATAATCAGTCAATCCACCTATAAGATCGAGCGCGAGATGCTAAAATTTGAGGAGGCAAAGCGGGCAAAAATGGAACAACACTGCAGAGCAGTCATGGCTACCGACTTGACCAAGCCCAAAGATCCCTTTGAAGCGGAGGATCCTTCTACCTCCACTATCTACATTGTCAAAGAGGTAAGACACTCTTCTAAAAAGGGTGATGCTAATTCTTCTACATCTGCTCCACAGAAGAAGAAACAGAAGAGAAAGAAAACACCCAAAGAGGACCCCGAGATATACGTCATCAAAACCAAAGAGGGGAAGTACAAGTGGTGGAAGAAGCTAGGGACCAAGTTGCTCCCTATGCCAATTTTCAACACTCGAGTTATTGATCCGCCCAACTAGTGGGCCACTTCAAGTCGAGCTAACGACTTTAACAAAAGCGCTTATTGGGAGGCAACCCAATTTTCTTTTATTTATTTATTTTTTTTTTTCTTCTCGTTTTTTTTTATGTTCTTTTTTTAAAAAAAAAAAAAATATTACGGGGGGCGGTCGCCGCACTTAAAGCACGGCGGTCGCCACACGTGTGTTAACATGTGCAGGAAGGATCGGGCTTAGGGCGGGCCAGAGTAACCGCTGCACGGGCCGCGGCGGCCTGCCAGGATTGCTGTTTACGAAGGCCCGTGTGGCGGTCCGCCACGAGAGACGCGGCGGTCGCCGCACGCAGTCCAGAGACGGGAGTGAGCCATAAAAGGTATATTTTTCATTCCTTTTCCCATTCCTTCTCAAATTCTTTCCTTGCACACCACCCCCACTTATATAAATCACCAAATTCACACACCCACACTATCATTCTCTCAATTCTCTCCAAGTTTAGAGCTCTTCTTCTACAAATTCTCTCCACAAAAAGGTATGAATCCTAACTCAATTTCTGAGTTTTGCTTTACTTCTTCCATGGATTGTGCTTTATTTTGGGTGAATTGTTTGGTAGAATCTCTTAATTCATGATGGGGGATGACTATGTGTATGAATTTTTGAATTCTATGGTTTAATTTTTGCTTGATTGGTGATTATTAAGTTGTGAATGATGATTCTCTCTTGGTTTATAGTGTTTAAAAGTTGCAATCATGTTCATAGCATTGTGAGGCTATTATTACTTCCATGAATTGCAATATTTGTGATTTTGTAGAGATTGTTGGTTCTTACGGATATTTGGTTGATACGTCTCTGCATGGGGGATGAATTCACGTTGGGGGATGATTTTTTTTTTTGTGTCCTAATTTTGTTGATTTTGCTTAACTTGTTATTATGCTAAAAATTAGGATGCTATTGTACCCAAGCTTCCATATAAGATCTTATCTCTTCATTTTTACTTGGTTGAATGCAAGTTTGGGGGAACTTTTGATCTCCCACTGGTTGATGCTCTTTTAAGAGTGTAATTTCTTTTGTAGGATAATGGGATCAAAAGGGAAACCAGAGAATGCGAAGAACTATGGCATTAGCCTTGCCACGGAAGAGCAAAAGGCTATGTGGAAGAAAGTGTCGGCCCGAGAGACTGCACCTTCTAGATATCCCCACGATTTCCCTCTCCAAACTTTGGGGATCATGGAGGATTTTTGGAAGTTGTGCGACGTGGGTGATGGGAATGGCCTCGTCTACATGTTCCAAAGGAAGTGGCCATCGTTTCGAAAGTATACTCTCGAGTTCCTCAGCTCGCTAAAGGTCACTAAGGATCGCCGCCAAAATTTTCCACTTAGCATCGATTTCCGCCTAGGGAACCGTTGGCACTCGCTCACCATGGAAGAGCTTAGTGGGATCTTCCATTGCTTCGACCCCAACCCCGAAGAGGACAATGAATATGAATTTTCAGAGGTTTGGGGGGCGATGACAAATGAGCAAGAGCATGCAGCGGGCTATGCCAAGTCTTCATCAATTCGCAACCCCGTCTTGAGGTACCTCCATCGTGCTATGACTTAGCTTATGTTTGCTCGTATCGATGGGGGAAGTGTCTCCCAAACGGAGCTCAACGTGATGTGGTGCCTACTCAACAAGAAGGGAATCGATTATGGGACCCTCTTTACTTACTATGTGGATAGGATCACGAAGAAAGACGGGGGCGTCATTTGTTGTGGGGGATTGATTACGGCAATTGGTGAACATTTGGGGATCTCTTTTGCCGGTATGACGGACGATGGTGGAGAAAAGTTTATCACTTATGAGGTGCTATTTTCGGTGGGGCTTTTGAAGACCGATCAGTGGGGTCAAGGGTATTTTATGCAAGTAGCGGGGGATCACTTTCCCGTTCCACTCCCGCAATTGACCAAGGTTGATGTTTGGGCAAACCAAGCAAATTGGAAGCTCGACACACCCGCCCACCGGAGAGCAATCGAGGCTAACCCCGTCAATGGGGAGTTTAGAAAGAGGAACATTCCCTCTCGCATTCCTCAATTTGAGCCCGATGAGGATTCCGCGTTTGATGCCATTGATAACTATGAAGAGGGCGCGGAGCATTCACAAGCTCAAGGGAATGAAGCACCGCCACCACCGCAATCCCAACCACGACGAGAAGAGGAAGAAGAAGAAGAGGAAGTGGAAGGACATCGCCGCCGGACAAGAGCGAACCACCGCCGCGGGAGGCCAAATCCGGAAGAGGAGTTTCAAGTCAACACCTCCGCCCAATTAGGAGAAATTTTCTCCTACATGCAAAACATGTCCAACACTTGGGACAATCGATGGGCGGAGCAACAAGCGGAGAATGCCTACAACCGCCAAGGGTGGACGGCTCAAGGCGATTGGCGCACGGCGGAACAAGAATTTTGGGAGCAACAACGTTTGGAAGACGCTCATCGGCGTCAACAATATGAAGAGCTCCGAAGGATGGCCGCCGAAGCTAGAGAGGAACGAGAGACAATGAGGAGTGATATCACGTACCTCGTTGGAGCTTTCGAGGATCTTAGCGTCCGTTTCCCTCCACCTCCTCAAGATTGAAGAAGTCAAGCTCGATGACTTTAAATGAGCATTTGTACCATGTTTTTGAGACGTTTTATTTCTTTGATTTAACAATTTTTGCTTTAATTTTAAGTATTTTTGGTTTTGGTTTAATTTTGTGCTTTGCAAAAATTTTCGCAGGTTCTGACCTCTCCGTGGCGACCGCCGCAAGCTCTGCGGCGGTCCGCCACCTGAACGCTGGAAAGCTTCTTTGACGTGCGGCGACCGCCGAACAGCTGCGGCGGACCGCCACCTGGGCACATTTTTTCAGCGCGATTTTTCAAAATTCTTCGAATTTTCGCCCCGCTCAACCTCTACGCGAAATTTTTCAGGGTACGTTTTTGTTTTCAGTAGTTTACTCACGTCCCTACCGACTCTACAAACTTATTTTACACTTTGTTGTAAATAAGTTTGGGGGGATGAAGTGGTGGACCGTGAGTTTAGGGTTTTCTTTTTGTTTTTTGTTTGTTTTTGCTTTAATTTTCCAAAAACCCGTAGGAGATTTTTGTGTTCTAAAAATGTTTTCTTGAATCCATGTCATGAACATAACATGAAGAACTTAGAAACACGCATGCTTAGGGACACATTAGACCGAGTTGCCAATGATATTATATTCCATCTATGTTTAAGTGTGGCTTAACGTTTTGATATGATGGTTGGGTGAAAAGGTGCATAATTAGTGAATTGCTTGTTCGCCTTGAATCGTGCTTCTACCTTGTGAGATTTGAGCCTTAAATTCTTTCTTGTGTGATTTATCTGTATGCATGTATATGTTTCTAGAACTTGCTCTTAGTCTGCCTAAGTTTACATAGTGTTTAAGCTGATTTAGGAGGATGTTAGGCCGTCTTTTCTTAGCTACTTTTATATCCAAAATTTTCGACCCTCTCAAATTTTTCCTTTGGAGCCAATTTTGAGCCTTTAAGCCTTTTCTTTGGAAGCCAAAATAAATGGGGGGGAACAATTCCTTGGGTTAGTGTAGTTTTTGTTATCTTCTTTTGTAAAGGAATTGGAGAGATAAGGAGGAAAGTATAAAAAGTAGTGTGCTTAATATTAAGAAAGTACAAGTTGCGAAATTGAGAAAAATTCCAAATATGTGCTTGATCTTAGAAAAAAAGAGAAAGGGTGTGTAAGAAAGAAAAAAGAAAGAGAAAGACAAAGAAAAAAAAAAAGAAAAATATGTGTGAAAGGTTGTGAAAAAAAAAACGAAGGATTGAAAGTAAGTTGAAGGAGAAAAATAAAGTGTTAGAAGTGCCTTAAGTTTTAGAAAAGTGGAGTCATCTTAACTCTACTTGGGATATTTTTATATTTGAGTCACTTTTTAGCCAAATATTCCTCACCTACCAAAGAGC
The DNA here is from genome assembly GCF_029641045.1 of Salvia hispanica. Lineage (NCBI taxonomy): Eukaryota > Viridiplantae > Streptophyta > Magnoliopsida > Lamiales > Lamiaceae > Salvia > Salvia hispanica. Next base: position 8,624,254 of record NC_142697.1, on the reverse strand, counting down.
CTACGTTACAACCGAAAAGAAAGACCTTTCGGACTTTTCATGCTTAATCACATTGAGTAGAGGAGGGATTAGACTTTGAGCAAGCCTATGGTAAACTTTGCATGATGCATGATTTGAGTGATTTACACTTTACCTTTATACACTTTGAGAGTGAGAGAAAGAACACTTCCCATCTTTGGAAGTTTGCCACATGTGAGTGCTTGAATTCAAGGTGTTCCACGAGTTAGTAATGAAAGTGCACTATTAAGCCTTGCTTGATTTGATTGTGTTAATCCATGCTTAATCAATTCTTTCATCTTTTGAGGCAATTATGATGTCTAGTCTTTGTGCATTCCGTGTGTCTATTCTTGTGTCTTTAGTGTTTTGTTCGAGGACAAACAAAAATGTAAGTTTGGGGGAGTTGATACGCCCGGATTTTGCACTGTTTTAAGGCCATTATTTGGTCCGTTTTTGTCATCAAAATCACTCTACATGTCCATTATTTGCATATTCTATACATTTTGGTATTTTGACGTGTTTTGTGAGAAATGTGCATATTTGAGTCGAAAAGGGGAGTAAAAACGCATAGTCTGGAAATCTGGAGTCAGACGGCGACCAGCGACCGCCGCGAAGTTGTACGGCGACCGCCGGCGCCCGGCGGTCAGAGCTATGTGGCGGCCCGCCTCGGAAATTTACGCTAGGAGAAGAGCCTCGCCTGGCGACCGCCGGAGGACATGTGGCGGTCCGCCACCGAAGGGTCAGAGTCTCTGGACTCCAACGTGGCGACCGCCGGCCAAGGTGCGGCGGCCCGCCGGAGAAAGGCGGCGAATCCGACCAGCCCTAGATTTGATCCAAGATTTACCAAATTTTGAAGATCTTTTCCTTCTATGATGAGGAATAATCTTCCCCTATAAATAGGACCTCAAGCTTCATCAAAAAGAGTTTTTTTCCGACACACAACAAGAACACATTCATAGAGATCAAAAGCTAGAGTACTTCAATTGTGCAAGGAGTTGAAGAAGGATTTCAAGAACATCAAGAACGACAAGGATTCAACCTACGGGTTTTATTTGCTTTAGTTTTATGTTCAGATTGCTTTCCCTTCAATCTATGTTTTTAGTTTATTCAGTCATGTGTAACTAAACTCATAGGATTCTAGGGATGTGTTAGTAGCAACTTTGGTTATACAATTCCGTTTTCTATTTAATATCCGTTTTGTTTTTACTTTGTTTCTTCCCTAAGTTAATCATGATGCTTCATAATTGAGTGACACAATTATGTATGATTCAATACAACTTGCTTCATAACTGTGACAGAGTTCTAGCGAGTTAGATCCACTTAGTAGACACTACAGTTAGCTTCCTTTAATACGGCACTGTTAATTGAGAGTGAGGACTTTTCAAGGGTCTTAGGAGCTTTTTGGAGTTACGTGTTAGGATTGACAACCCTAATGTTAGTAATCAACATTTGTATCGCATGAGCATAAGCTAGGTGACTCGTCCTTTCAAAGTATTAACTGTGCTAGGATATTGTAGTTTGGAATTTGTATAACCATAAAGCGAAAGCACATCCCTGGAATTCCCCTTATCTCTATACTTTTCTCTCCGTGATTTGCTTGTTTTTAGTTGTTTACTGTTTTTAATATTTACTGTTTTCAAAAAGTTACAAAAAAAATTCTTGTTTCTCCAGATAGTAATTGAGTTCTAGTAGAAGATAGACACTTTGTGTACATCTTCCCCGTGTTCGATACCCGGTACTAACCTTTTGCTATACTATACCTACTCTGTATACTTGCAAGTATTTATAGTGCAAATAAAAAGTGCATCATAAACCATAGACACTTGCTAGTCTTTCTATGTTGCACTTCTATAAATATTCTGAATCTCTTGAAAAATCAAATGATTCTAACTCATAGTGCATCAAATAGACTTTCTCAACTCTCAAGCTATTTAACGAAATGTTAAAATCTTGATAGTCTAGATAAGTTCGAACAATTTCTAAGTATTTTCTTGGCCTTAAGGCTAAGAGCCATAAATACTTTATCATTCAATGATTAAGAAGTTGATGTGTTGTTGAATACTCAACCTTGTCGCACTTATATTATTTTAATACTATGATGTCTTACGCATCAACCATAAAATAATAGTTGAGCATTAATAGCTCCCACTGCAACAAAAACCTAACTGGATCAAGATCTCTTACTTAGAAGTTGCATTGTCATGTAAGTCATTGTCCTTCTATAAAATAGGTCAATCCAACTCACAAAGCATCTTTTCTCGCTTTAAACAAACTTTGATGACAATTCAGGCTCTCCCATTTTCACATCTAGTCTTTTGTTCAAATGAACTAAGACTTAAAAAATGCAGCCTTTATGAATTTGTCATCTATCATGTTACTTTGCTCTAACAGTAACATAACGACTATTATTCTGAACATTTTCTACTTTTCAGTTAAACCTTCTTGTAGTCATTTCTTGTTACTTTAGGCGATAACTTGTGTCAGAAACTATTTGAGTGATCAAAAGATCCTCAAAACATTCTGTCACTTTAGGATATTCCAATCGAATCATGTTGACAGATTCTATTGATATCCATCTTTCATCGTTATTAACCAAGACTTGTCTAGCTACTTAAAGGAAAATAACTTGACCTTATTCCTCAAAGAGCTTGTCAAGTACATGCATAATGCATTCTCGAACATTCTTCGTGGAATTATGTCGAGGAAATGGAGGACATGAATCATTGAGTATAAACTCAAGGTTTTCAGCGATGAGAAACTTATCCATTTTCGTTTCCGGTCTACATAATTTAGGCATTTGAGTTTTCTTTCTTTAAGGATCGCAGGCAAATATTAAATGACATAATGAAGATTTGGCAAATAAACTTATTATCACATACTCATGCTCAAACCACAAAACAATTATGTATCTTACAACAGCAAAATTAATAAATTGTATCATTCTCTGGAGGTTAATACGCATTAAAATTTTGACAATTTTACTGGTCACAACACCGACCATTAGATTTAGCATTACAGAATTTTATTTCTATAACACACTCCCATAACAATGTTCATGTGCTGACAACAAAACCAAGCTATCTCATAAATTCTAATTGAACCCTGAAACTCGCAGTTCCTTAGGATTATTGTCCCTACTCTGCAGGTGGCAATAATATTGGGAACCACTTTCTAGTTCATTCAATTTATTATGTGAAAAGTCCGCCCTTATGAACTTGCTATTTTCATAGGATTATTGTCCCTACTCTGTAGGTGGCGATAATATTAGAAAATCAACTTCACAAAATTTGGCAGTCCAACCGATGGAGACCGTATACAACGCACTTGTTGTAATCATCACTTAGATATTTTGTATGGTGTTTGCATAATTATCACATAAGCAGATAAAGTAGATAATCCACTTAAAATAGATAAACACCAAATAAACAGATAAATCCATTTAATCCATGGCATTTAAACACATATGATAATTATCGAAAATTATTTAATCTAGTCATGGGAGAATCAATTAAATAATTCAGTTTTATCTTGGATAATCTTTATCCAAATTCATTTACGATTTATCAAGATAGAGTCAACTATCTAAATCCACTTAGGATTATTCTAGATTTTATTTACATAAAATCAAATCCTACAATTCAAGATAACGTTGATCTAGGATTATCATTATTTAAATCGTACTAGAATATTACTAGATAGAAACACTTCCATCATAATCCTTAAGATAAATAAAATCCAATGAACCAAGATTTATACAAATCTTGATTCTATTGTGAATAGACATCCAGAATATATCAAACATTTCTTAGGATTTCTTAGATAAATAAATTTATCTAAATCCAATTAAATAAGGATTTCTTATATATCATCTTTATCCTAATCTATCAAGGATATAAATCCAAAGGATAAGGATAAATTGGATTAATACTTATTTTAATCCATCTAAGATTTGTCTTAATAGAATTAAATCTATTCAAATCTATAGGATAAAATAAATTAATATAAATATTTATCCTAATTTATCTAGGATTTATCTTGGAATAAATCCATACAAATCCATAGAATAAGATAATATTATATTATAAGCATTCAAATCTATCCAAGATTTATCTAGGAACAAATCCATATAAATCTATATGATAAGAATAAAATATTACATTATCACTATTAAAATCCATCTAGATTTATCTATGAATAAATTCATATAAACTCATAGGATAAGAATAAAATAATATTATCATTATCTAAATCCAACTAGGATTCGTCTAGGAATAAATCCATATAAATCCATAGGACATAGATAAAAGATTAGATTATTATTTTCCAAATATAACTAGGATTCATCTTGGAATAAAATCCATACAAATCCATAATATAAGAAAATAATCTAGTTAATCCATGATTTAATTCATAATTAAATCTCATATAATATATAAAATCACAAAAGATATATTCGAATCTTATTTCTAAATTTAATCTTGAATTATCTCCAAATTAATTCCAAGGGTTAGAAAACCCTAATTCAATTTTGGAAAGCGAAGTCACGAGAACGAGGCAATGCGACGTCGTGCGGGCTGCTCACGGAGGGACGCCGCTGCTGCCCGACGTCAACGCAGCTGCGTCATTGTCGCTGCTTGTGCGTCGCCTCCGACAGCTCTCTCGGCTCCGCAGCCGCTGCTGCCTCCGTGACGACGTCGCTGCTTCTCCGCGGCTGAACTGGCGCCGCTGCTGTATCATCGCTGCATCCCAGCGAACGCGCTGCTGCTTCTCCATGTCGCCAACAAATTGATTCGAACAGATTCTCCACGAATTGATTATGAGTTTCGAAATCACATTCACTCCAATTCAAATTAGAATCCGATTTGAAACAGATGATTAATCAACCTTGTAATGATTACTCAATGATTGAAAATCATATAAAACATCACATTCATAAATTAACCACATATTTGGCGATAACTTTTAATCGCAAAAGGGAATAACACACAAATAAAACAGCACAATGATTACATATAATAATCACACATTTTGATTACTAATTTCGTGTGATCAATAAAAACATGTAAACATGTTTAAATAAAACACGCAGCAACCATATTCGCCTTCGTCATAGTTCGTCGTTCATACAAAAATAAACATCAAACACGCGGCGAAGAAATATTATGCATTCAAACAATTCACATAACATGAAATTAATCCACATAATCAGAGCCAAAAATTGACTCTGATACCAATTGCTGGGGTTTGGTGCCTCTTGCACAACGGAAGACTTGTACAAAACAAATAAATCAGACGTAGGATATATTTGACCGATTATGCGATTAATCAATTCACATATTAAACAGATAATTGCATGTTAGAACACAAATAATTCATGCTCATAGAAAGTAAATCCTAAACATGATTTCTACGGTTTAGAGTTATCGATTTGATTCACCAAAGAATCGTCGATTGCTCGCGCCTTCTCCACGATGATCTTCAATACTAGACCACGGATCTTCTCTCTGGTTCCCAAACTGTATCTCGATATCAGGGTGGGCTGATCTTATCAAAATACTAGGACTCGAATAAAAGAGACAGAAAAATTCCTCACGGAGGAGGAGCTGAAATTCTCATGAAGGAGAAAAACAATAAAATTTCGTCCTCCTTCAAAAATAGAAGGAACGAAAATTTCAGAAGAAAATATATTGTGTATTTTCTGTCTCCTTTATTCTCCTATTTATATTAAGTTCCTTTTGGGCATAGACAGGGATCTATGGAAGGTTTTGGATATGAGCTCCCTCAATTAGCTTTTTACTAATTAAATTGAACCCACAATTTAATACAAGCTTTAATTGGAATATTACGAGCAGCCACTACAGAAGTAATATTGAACTCTCTCCATCCAAATCCGAAATTACAAGTAATCCGTGTTTCCGTTATTTATATTATTTATTTCCCGCGCTTAAGATATAAATGTCCATTAATTAATTAATGTCTGCTATGGACTTAATAAATTAACATCTTATTAATTCCAAGAGTAGACTTAGCAAAAAAACATTTATTTATTATTCATAGAGTAATAAAACTCCAACTGACTAGTTTTCCGAATAATAAAACCTTGTTCGAGCTCCTCTTGAGGACATTATCAAACGAGACTCATCTCGCGCACGTTTCAACATAATAGCAATCCTAGCACCGCTAGATATTAATCACCACTACCCAATATATCAGGATTATTGGGTTGCGAAAAACCCGCACCATTTGATAAGTCAAAGTAGTGCATAATCAATACCGTATGCTCAATGCTAACATATGTAGATTAAGAAATAGTATTTTATCAAGACCTAGTCTTTCAGTAGATAGCATAAAGACACGTCTTGCTGTTAGATCCGTTTAGTGCTATATCACACCAATGTCATCTTATTTCAGTAAGGCTTAGAAATATGCGAACTGACATTGCAACCTTTCACGATAGGTAGCCAAAGCCTATCCAGGTTGTGAAATTCTTCTTTTTCTTTTGCAAAGCATTGCATAGATCTGACCGTGTTACCTTAAAGTGGACGACGCCCACAACCGGTCTACTAAGCAAAAGACTTAGACTTTGTTTACTTTTTATGCATTTAAATGTTTATAAAACATCTTATAAATGAACAAGCAAACACAATGTGATAATAATAGTGATTATATTCGTGCGGAACTGCTCGAATAATACTGAATCGGGTTAAAAGTGGATTTTAGAGTTTTACGTATACAAGCAAGATTCTATTCGAGCGAAACTTGCTCGAAACATGCTTTTCAGTATACCAAACCTAACAAGTTATGTCTTGGATAATCTTTATCCAAATTCATTTAGGATTTATCAAGATAGTGTAAACTATCTAAATCCATTTAGGATTATTCTAGATTTTATTTCGATAAAATCAAATCCTTCAATTCAAGATAACGTTGATCTAGGATTATCATTATTTAAATCGTACTAGGATATTACTAAATAGAAACAATTTCATCATAATCCATAAGATAAAAATAAAATCATATCAACCAAGATTTATACAAATCTTAATTTTATTTAGAATAGATATCTAGAATATATCTAATTCCAATTAAATAAGGATTTTCTTATATATCATTAACATCCTTATCTATCTAGGACATAAATCCAAAAGATAAGGATAACTTGGATTAATACTTATTTTAATCCATCTAAGATTTGTCTTAATAGAATTAAATCTATTCAAATCCATAGGATAAAATAAATTAATTATAAATCTATATAAATCCATAGAAAAAAATTATATTATATTATAATTATTCAAATATATCCAAGATTTATCTAGGAAAAAATCCATATAAATCTATAAGATAAGAATAAAATATTATATTATTACTATCAAAATCCATCTAGAATTTATCTATGAATAAATTCATATAAACTCATAGGATAAGAATAAAATAATATTATCATTATCTAAATCCAACTAGGATTTGTCTAGAGATAAATCCAAATTAATCCATAGGATATAGATAAAAAAAATTAGATTGTCATTATCCAAATTTAACTAGGATTAATCTAGTAATTAAATCCCTACAAATTCATAAAATAAAGATAAAATATCTATAATTAATACATAATTTAATACAAAATCAAATCTTATATAATATATAAAATCTATAAGATATATTCAAATCTTAATTCTAAATTAATCTTAAATTATTTCCAAAATTAATTCCAAGGGTTAGGTCACCCTAATCTAAATTTGGAAAGACCTCACGCACAAGGCGTTGCCATGTCGCGTGCTCTTGCCTCCGTCGAACATCGAGTCCGGGAAGTGCCCACGAAGGACTCTCACTTGACTCGCGAGCCACTGCGTCGCGCAAACTGCCCAGCTCGAGAGCTTGGGCTGCTGACACAGCTTGGCCAGCCTTCCGACGATCGAACTGCCGCCATTGCTTCTCCACACAGCATGCCGGACAGTGCTGCTGCTGGTGCGTCATCGTCGCTGCTGCGACGTCGACTTCGCAGCTGCCAGCCCTGCACCGTCATCGCTGCCGCTGTGCCGTGACAATCGTCATCAACGTGCTGCTGCATCTTCGACTTCGCAGCCGCCTTGCTGCTGTGCTGCCGGAGATTTGATTCTCCAATCCACGCACAATCAATATAATTCCATTTAATTAATATGATCAGAATTCAAATTGATTCTCGCACATGAAAAAGGAATTAATCAATTGGAATTACTTTCCAACTGCTCAAAAACAGCGACACATAAAGAAGCTTCGATATCTCTCCTCTCGCCGAATTGTTTATTCATTCAAAACAAACACAATCCAATCGAGGAGAAAACATGCATACAAGCAATCACATAACATGAATTAATCTTTAGATTCAAAAATTGGCTCTGATACCAATTATTGGGGTTTGGTGCTCTTGCACAACGGATGACTTGTACAAAACAAATAAATCAAACGCGATCTATTTGACCGATTATGCGATTAATCAATTAACATGTTAAACAGATAATTGCATGCTAGAACGCAAATAATTCATGCTTAAAGAAAGTAAATCCTAAAACATGAATTCTACGGTTTAGAGTTACCGATTTGATTCTCCAAAGAATCAAGATTGCTTGCGCCTTCTCCACGATGATCTTCAATACTAGACCACGGATCTTCTCTCTGGTTCCCGAACTATATCTCGATATCAGGGTGGGCTGATCTTATCAAAATACTAGGACTCGAATAAAGAAGACAGAGAAATTCCTCATGGAGGAGGAGCTGAAAATCTCACGGAGGAAAAAATCAAGAAAAATCGTCCCCCTCTCTTATTTGAAGTAGACGCTATTTTCTATTGGCAAAAAGTGATTTTCGTCTCATTTATTATCCTATTTATATTAAGTTCTTTTTGGGCCCAGGCAAGGATCTATGGAAGGTTTTGGATATGGGCTCACCACAATTAGCTTTTTACTAATTAAATTGAAAATCCAAAATTTAATACAAGCTTATATTGGAATATTACGAGCAGTCACTACAGAAGTAATATTGATCTCCCCACCCAAATCCGAAATTACAAGTAATCCGGGTTTCCGTTGTTTATACTATTTATTTCCTGCGCTTAAGATATAAATGTCCATTAATTAATTAATGTCTACTATGGACTTAATTAATTAACATCTTATTAATTTCAAGAGTGGACTTGGCAAGAAATACATATTTATTATTCATAAAGTAATAAAACTCCAACTGGCCAGTTTTCCGAATAATAAAACCTTGTTCGAGCTCCTCTTGAGGATATTATCAAACGAGACTCACCTCGCGCACGATTCAACATAATAGCAATCCTAGCACCGCTAGATATTAATCACCACTACCCAATATATCAGGATTATTGGGTTGCGAAAAACCCGCACCATTTGATAAGTCAAAGTAGAGCATAATCAATACCGTATGCTCAATGCTAACGTATGTAGATTAAGAAATAGTATTTTATCAAGACCTAGTCTTTCAGTAGATAGCATAAAGACATGTCTTGCTGTTAGATCCATTTAGTGCTATACCACAGCAACGTCATCTTATTTCAGAAAGGCTTAGAAATAATAGGACTGACATTGCAACCTTTCACGATAGGTAGTCTAAGCCTATCTGGGTTGTGATATTCTTCTTTATCTTTTGCAAAGCATTGCATAGAACCGACTGTGTTATTACCTTAAAGTGGACGACGCCCACAACCAGTCTACTAAGCAAAAGATTTAGGCTTTGTTTACTTCTATGCATTTAAATGTTTGTAAAACATCTTATAAATGCACAAGCAAACACAATGTAATAATAATAGTGATTCTATTCGTGCGAGACTGCTCGAATAATACAGAATCGGGTTAAAAATGGATTGTAGAGTTTTACGTATACAAGCAAGATTCTATTCGTGCGAAACTTGCTCAAAACATGATTTTCATTATACCTAACCTAACAAGTGGAAGCTCTCTTGGGTACGGATTTTCTCATACTATGAGCAAATCTAAACTCCAGGCAGATGCTCCAGATGAAATCCAACTAGCCGAAGGATCACTGGCGATATGATAAATTAGGTACGTTAAATAGGAAGAAAGAGTAGAAAGAAGAGGTTTTTGTTCTCCCATAGAAAACAAAGAAAGAGGTCTCGTATAATTGATTCCTTTTAGTACCTTTTAGGTTAAAGTTTATAATCACTTAAGCTCTCCATGGTTACCAGTGTTCATCATTTACATTTTCCAGGCTAATTGTATAGATTCGACAGTCCCTGCTGAGGCTGTCTTTGCCCAAGAAGTAAAGAAATTACAGGCTGAACAAGTTACTCTTGAACCATTTTAACGAGATCATGCTTGTGTGGTCCTAGTTTCTAATTTTGTTTGTATCCTAGTTTCAGTAGGCAAATAAGATAAAATTATACTGTTCAGATTATAATTTTGACGTTTTAATATTTAAAAGCTTAAACTGAAAAACCAAACTTAGCCTGAAAATCAATAAGAATAGAAGAGTACTAGTAAAATTGGATTTCGAAAATATCAAATTTACTCCAACCGAATTTTACCCATTTCTTACCAAAACTGACCAAAGATCATAAGGACCAAATTTGGAGACGCTATTTTAAAGCATCCCAAATAAATTGGAGGCGCAATTTTAAAAGCGTCCCCAATAAATTGGAGACGCAATTTTAAAAGCGTCCCTAATGAATTCACCGACGCTACTTAAAAGCGTCTTTGATTATATTTGGCACACTCCCACTAAGGACATTTTTTAAAGCGTCGGTAAGTTATTTGGAAACACAAAAAAGCGTCCTTAATTGAGTTAAAAAGTGTCCTTAGAAGTTATTTTTTAGGTAGTGAAAGATTTAATCGGTCACGACTGCCTTTTTTTAGGGTTAATAAATACGGGTGATCACGACTAATGAGACTTTAAGAAAAGGAAATAATGTAGGATTTCAATAAGGAATTTAACTAAAACATTTAATATCCAAATTAACTGAGGAATAATTAAAGTAATGCCTTAACAGTTAAATCCAAAGACAACGAGTATCATACTTAATAATCCAATAGTAAATGAGGTTCAAAACATAGCTGTGAAAGATAGTATTATCTCAACGGAAGCATTCAAGAGAAAGAGTGACGTCATGTATGAAAACACGATGGCACTCGGAATTCAAATAAGACCAGCAAGACTTCAAATTTAGCTTAACACCACCCAGTTCGTCGCCGCTCAACCTGCATTGGGAAAACACCACCCAGCTCGTCCACAATAAAAGATAATAAAATAAAATGAGACATTTATTAAGACCGTCTAAATAAAAAAATATGAGATATTTAATTGGGACGGATGGAGCACAAAAGTACTTTTTTAGGAAAAACAAGGCTTAAGTTGATTAAGTCGTGTTGTGCTTTAAAAGAGCATTTCATCTTCACTGATGCATCATTTCTGCACTACTAAAAGTAAATATCTTTAAAAGGCCCATTAAGTCAGGCCCAAGTGTATCTAATCAACACGTCTACCAGATTGTAACCCGACAAGCCCGACCCGATTGATAAATATAAATTCACATGTTATAAAGTTTAGATTTCACTCTTTTGATGGTCTATTATGTGAATTATGATATTATATCATATATATTGTATACTTTGATAAAACACTTGAAAAAGGCATTTTGTTCCATTTTCAAACCTACTCTATAGTTATATCATGGCCTCTCTCTATTTCTTTTCCTACAGCATGGATATCTAATATATAAATCAAACTCATAGTATATGCTTGTGTAAGAGATATGTTAATTGTATAAAACTATTTTTTGGACTAATAAACCTAACGATAAGTAAAAAAAAAAAACCATTGATAATAAACATGACACAATATAATAGTAGTTTTCTATTTGTTCTACAACCAAGGCTACAAAAACAAGGAAGGGTAAGTAGAATCGAAGAGGCTTTTAAGCCAACTTTATTGCCGTATTAAATAAAGCAAACCTCTATAAATATTCATAAAACAACTTCTTTCCTTCAAAATTCCAATGAAAAATTAAAAAGAAAGGTTTGCATGATGGAGAAGACGACGCTGGCACATGACAATTAAAGTGTCAGATACTATACTATGAATGAAGAACATGAAGGCTACTGGAGATAAATGGAGCCTAACAGTAAAAGTTGTGGGAGAAGATAATGAAAGCGCACAGCAGCAAAATATAAATTGAAGCAGATTAATTCTTAATTAGTTATGGACTTTTAAATTAATCTTAATTAGTTGGCCAAAATATTTAATTGATTTTTTTTTAAATTCACTAATTAATATATTGAAGTATTTTTTTTTATTTTGAAAGTTATTTAATTTTATATTTTTGTAATAAATTTTTATCATACACATTTATGATTTAGATTTTATATGATAATATTGTTATCATTTCATAAAATTTTCACCATGTTAAATAAGTGTGAAAGAAAATAAAATGGATCGTTTCATTTTTCAACATGGTATCAGAGCAGCTAACGACCCATAATTTGTTTAAAAATCAATTGTTAATATACCTATCCAAAAAAAATCCACATATTTATGCTCGATCTTTGGTTCATCAGATGATATGTATTTAAGGTTCAGATATATGTTCAAGTTGGTGCAAAGAGAAACCAACCAAATCAAACTGAGACGGAGAAGAGGATAAACCAAATTTGGTGCTTTGATTTATCATGTCATATCTCACCACAAACCAAATCAAACCAAACCCATAGTTATCAAACAAAAAAAAAAGAAAAAAAAAAGAGATTTCAATCATTTTCTTAGCCGACAAGGAGAAACACTTTCAGTGGCGAGCGAGACTGCTTGGTTGTGTGGTCGAAATTAAGCCTCCGCCGAGGACGGAGAGAAACAAAACGTACGAGGCTGAGCAGGGAAGGAAGAAAGACCCACAACTTATGAACAAAATTCATTAAATTCTTTAGTGGTTGAAGAATTGCAGAAAACCCTGTCTGTGAAGAAGGAAAAAGTGGATCCTAGATACGAGCTGCTCCTAGACACATGCATAAAAACTATTAGAAAAAAATGAAATGACTCCTGGATAAGAGCGAAAACTCTTTAAAATGGCTCATCAATATGAGCTAAAACTATCTAAGTGGACTCCTGGATATGAGCAAAAACTATCTAAGTTGGCTCTTGACACAAACAAAAAAATATCTAAGTAAACTTGAAGTGCTTCTAAACACAAGCTTAAATTTTCAATGATTTAGCTTCTCGTCACGAGTCAAAATTGTCTGAATTAGCTCTTGACACAAGTCAAAATTTTCTATAGTATCTCCTCGACAAGAATCAAAACTGTCTGATTTAACTCCTTGAAACGAGTATAAGAACGAAGCAAATTCAAATTGAAGATTGCTTCAAGTACAGTATCGTATTGCCCGATACTTAAGGACACTACAAAAAAGGAGGTGATTTGCTAGCACCATTGTGCTCGCAAAAAGGTAATAAAGTGCTCGCAACAACCCGATTTGCTAGCACACTGCGAGCACTAATTGTGCTAGCTATAGCGCTTGTAGCAAATTTGCGACCATTTTGCGAGCAAAAGTTATTTTGCTAGCACCTTTTTGCTCGCTAATAGGAGAAGTTGACCAAGCTATATATGTGCTCGCAAATTTGCTAGCAACTCTAGTTGCTCGCTAATAGGAGAAGTTGACCAAGCTATATATGTGCTCGCAAGTTTGCTAGCAACTCTATTATGCTCGCAAGTTTGCTAGCACCTCTATTGTGCTAGCAGGTTTTTGGCCATTTGTATTCATCAGCAATTCTAATATATATATTTTTTAATTTATTATTTGGACAATTTATTAAATAAAAAATCATAATGACAATAAAAAAGTAACAAAACTAAAAAATTATATAAAATCAATAATATTGTTTTACACTTTTAGTTTATAAAGACTTGAGCTATTTTTGACTTATCATTTCGTCAACCTATTCACTGACGTTCATCAACCGTTCCCACCTCCTATTTTTTTTCTCTAAATCTGGGCGCAACTCGCATTTTGCTGTCTAGTTCAGCACGTGCTGCTGCATTTTGCCTCTCCAACTCCGCACGTGACAACTCAGTTTGCTTCTCCAACTGCTCGCGCACCTCAATAGTGACTTGCTCTCGCTGCATTTTTATTAAAGACTGAAGCAGTAGATTTTACCATTTTCTAACACGAGGCTTTATCTCCCAGCAACCTGCGATCCAAATTTACATGCATTTCATTCATAACGGTATGCAAAGCTAAATGATTGACTTGACTACTATAAAAATACTAGCAACAAAAAATAGAACTGTTTTGCAATTCGAATTTTGTGTAAAATCTTACTCATGTTCACTTCATCTCCTCCCAAGTGAATGAATTAGTACTTGAAGATCTTACTGAAATCTGGAAACAGAATATTAGCACTTAGTTAGCTGATCATAGTTTCCGGGATGAGAAATGAGAGGACCACATTTCATAAACAGAAATGAGATGTATCAGAGAGAATCTCATTCATAGTACCATCCTTATTTTCTTTACTTCTTATTCTCGAGTCACTGACTCTATATCTCTTGTATGTAGACCTAGTTCTAATACCATTTAGATAATTAAGTGAGAATCCTATATTTTCTTCTAATATATGTACTACAAAAAGGTAGCATAGATCCAATCTATTATAAAATGTATAAATACATATGCAAAACAAGAAGTGCATCTTCTCTGTGTGCCTTCTTGCACATCGGACATTAGAATAATGAACATCAGCATTTATTATAACTTAAGACAGTAAAGCCAAATACTTCACAATAAACAAATGAATCCGGATATACATAAGGGGGATTTACCTTCACATAGCGAAATCCTTGTGGATCAGCACAGCTCTTGCATCCTAACATGATCCCACACCTATACTCCATGAAATGTGAATTATTCTGAGTTGCATTCACATTACAATAACACAATAATATAGCATAACCTCAACAATTAATTAACAGAAGTCTTGCAATCACTTACCAAACATGTTCTTTTGTAACCCTTCTGCATCTGATCCCATAACTCCAAAGTTCTGCAAAGTGCCTACATCCAAAAACCAAAAGTTAATCTATACCAAATTCCTCGAGTAGTAAAGTTATGCGGAGAGATAATATATCCCCCCTTCAGCTGATTGAAGCACACCACAAAATTTCTTTAGGTATAACGGTTCTATTCATCAAGATTCTTAGTAGCACTGTTTCCAGAGCTTACAAACGAAGACCCAACAATTCTCTTTCCATCCAGAGGCCTAGTTGAATAATTGGTGTTACTTTGAACTTAACTTTTGTCAGTTTCAAGAAAAGGGGAAAAATGAAAGAAAGTGCAGATCAGTTTAAGTTGTGATTTCCTTTGCTATAGGATATATACTCGTCGATAAACAGCGACAAACATGATATAAAAATGGCCTTAGATTCTCATGTCTAAAACATCCAGTGTCACCTTTAGCCAAAATTACTAAAAGGTAAGAAATTATTGACTGTTGACAGTCGATTTGGATTACAGCAAATCTCTGCCCAACTGCCTTCTTTAACACCACAATTTGAGGAGATATTGAATATGTAGACATGTCTCACCTGGAACAAGATGTCTGTATTAGTAAGTCCCGGCAGAGAAACCTGGATGCAATAGTTTACCAAGAAACACCAACACACCACAATAAAATCTTCAGAGACCATCTCCATCATGTACGCACTTATTGAGCAGGGTTGTTTATGATATTAATTGTATAACTAGGCATCCAACAGATCAGGGGAAAAAAATAGAACAGAGCAGCCAAACTCTTGTTAACCAGAAGCACATGATTTACTATCAAGTCTGCTAAGTTCTTAAAATTAAATAGTACTAATTAGTCCAACAAATTTCAGTTCTACAACACTTTTCAGCAAGTTTAACTACACATTGTCATCCTAAATCCTTCGAAGTCAATTTATTAATTCATTTTTAAGTATGATTTAGTTAATTCATTAATTATATCACAAATTATCATGCTGTTAGCATCTCCATCAACAAACTTTCTCAAATCAACATCTAATAAGAAAAAAATCAGACTACGCACTAAATACAGAGTTTGGAAGGGTACGAACCATGCTATCTTCGACCTCATCCGGCGCGGCGGAGCTCGAGCCAAACCGAGATCTTTGCATCGCTTTGTAGGCTTGATTTTTCCCCATTTTCGTGATAGTAAATTCTACAATTTTATCCAGCAATAATCGATAAATTTTTTGAAGCGAGAGTCATGAAACAAGAGAATCTAAACAATTAAATTCATTCCATTGATTTACAGAGAATTATTGAAGATAACAATTAGAGAGGGTTATAGAAGTACCGACGAATCATTCCAGAAAACGAAATTCCATAAAAATTTTATCAATTTCTCGGCGAAGCCAAGCAGAGGGGAATCGAGTGGATTGCTACCGAGAATCTCCGATGAGAGCGGCAGAAGGAGCCGCGATGATGTGAAATCGCGGATGCACGCCTTCGATATATTCGATTAGGGGATATGCAATGAGCAATTGCTTGGAGAACGAGCGGTCCGATCATCGTGATGTTTGATTCCAGAGCTTCTCCGGCGATCATCATCAGATTTACGCTCAGCTTGAGTGATCGTTAATGACAGCGGCGGAACTGCGGCGACATGCGGCTGAAATGCGACGGCAAAGCTAGGGCTGCGACATTGAAGTTGTGTAGAGGAAGGGAGAGGGGAGAACTGATGGTTAATTAGAGATAGAGAGGGAGAGGGAGTGCAAGGGCTATAACTACGGCTGTAAGGGTGGGCGTGTGGGAATGGAGGAAATGAGAAGAATTAGGTTATTAAGTAGTATTTAACTAGCACCTATTTTTGCTCGGAAATTTGCGAACAGAGGTACTTTGCTAGCTAACTTGCGAGCACATGCATTTGTCTGCACCGTTTGTCACGATCGCGAGCACGGTTTGCTCACAAATTTGCGAGCACTATATGTGTGCTCTCAAAACTCCTCATTTTATCCCCTTACTCTCAATTGGTCATTGTTTGCGTTTTTGCTCGGGATTTTGCTTTCAATTTTGCTCGCAATTTTGTGAGCAGGCTATATTATGCTCGAAAGTTTGCGAGCACCGGTGGTGTGCTCGCAAAAAGTTGGTCGCAAACGGAAGCTTTTTTTGTAGTGGGAGGTGTGTTGGAATAAAATGATTCATCAAAAAGAAGATTGAGAGTAGAGTTGTGGAGTTTCCATTTGTCTGATCAAAAGATTAGGCTGACAGATATTCTTACCAAGACAGTGAACTCGAGAAGTCTTGCAAGCGTACTTTTTAAATTGAGTTTTAGAAATCCCACCACTCAACTTAAAGGAGAGTGTTGAAAAAAAAATAATTAAATCATAATCTTGGAGCCCAAGAATATTTGGCGCACAAGGTTTTACTATATAAACATTCTTTGCAATGCTCTATTTAAAGGGTAACATATTATTCCATCTGTCTCATAAAAGATGTCACATTTCTATTTTTAGATAAAATTCTCCTTCACAATAATATAAATATTATATTTTCTACTTCCACAACACACAGAATAAAATCTTCTAAAATCCTGTGACATTTCACGAGTGTGACATCTCTTGTGAGACGGAAGGAGTATTAAATACGATCATTTTAAGTCAATAAAATGTATCCTTAGCTATTCTCATTTTTTACATTTCCATATTTCAATTCATTTTCAACACTTCTAATAGAGTTTCCGTGATTTTTGTAAGGATCTTCATGAGTGTTCTTAATTTGCTCTTGATTGTATGGATAATTTCTTTAAGTCGTTAAATCACGGACGCAGTATTAATATTCTTAATTTTGCTTTTATTGATTAAAGCAAAATGGACAATCTGGCATTCGTGTCGTTTTCTCAAATGCCGAATCAATATTTGCACACACAATAGTGACAATAATGTGACAATTTATTTGATTAGTGGGGGTACCCGATGACTTACCTGGCTTGGCTCCAGAATTATGCATATCGACATATTTCGGGGAAACACATTATACAACATAACGAAAATCATAATAATAGGAGTGTGTCAGTTGGCCCAACGGTGAGAGGTTAATATCTAAAACAAAGGTTTTAATAATAATAATAATAATATGGTTTAAAAACTATCATAAAATTTTTATTGTATATACAAGATTTAAATAGCCAATATTTTAATAAGAGATAAAGTATTAAAACATAAGAAAAAATCATTTACAAGAAAAAAAAAAACATAACAAAAAATCATACGATTACGCAAGCATTTCTTCATCTCACAAATCTAGTAACGTACATATAGTATTTTTTATTTCATACTATTAAACTACAAAGTCAAGAGGTAGTTACTGGATATTTGTTTTCGAAAGGCCGTCTGCCTTTTACATGTCCTTAATTTCAAACTCAGCTTTTGAAATGCTTGCAATTTATGCAGCTACCGTAGCTTCAAAGTCATATAATTAGCATCAAAAAATGTCACTTGACATATATCAATAATTAGCCTCACCCTTTATAAAACCTCAAGCAAGTTATGCAATCATTTCATCCATTCCACCAAATCCCAATCACTCCTCAAAAGACAACCAATTCTTTTCCAACTTGGCTTCATATTCACAACTAATCACATATATATGTGTGTGAAGAGAAGATTTCAGCCTGCATTTAATTTGAATTTGTATGGAGGCCTTCTCATTTAGCAGCTTTTGGAATTGGTATCTCATGAGGCTCTTGCCGGGGTGGCCCCACTACCAATCTCCTTACGACTATGGTTTCTCTCTCTTGTTAGTGTTTCTGCTTACCTTCACTGCTGAGTTCTGCTCCAACTATCCCGTCAGCCGACGAAGCGATCCGAGGGTCGCTGCACTGGGTGGTGCCGCCTTGAGGGCGCTTCAGATGTTCATGACTTACTTGGCCATCATAGCCATAATGGCCACCGATTTCGTCTTCTTTGCAGCAGCGGTGGCCGGACATGCCGCCGGAAATCTTGTTGCTGGTCTGTATCAGTATCATATCGAAGAGGTCGAGTCTGTGTTGTATGACTGTAGCTGTGGAAATTATTACACTATGTGAATCAAGCTATGTCGGAGGTTGAATGCAGTTGAATATTTATTTTCTTGTTCGTTAATTTTCTTCGAAAGATGTGTCACGCATGAGTTGTAATACATGAGATAAAAATAACAAGGAAGAATGATAAGTTATCTCCAAAAATGTATGGTCCTCTCCTTTCATATTTAGATAGATAACGTGACATCAATCTATTCCAAGTGAGATAAAATATCACAAAATGGCACATCTATCTAATCCAAGAGTTGTAAAAAGGTTCCTGGTACTAGGCCATAATCTGGACCATATGCTTGTAGGTAGAGGAGCGGTGGCCTCGAGAAGATGCTCTTTACCGTCATTTATAGCATCGCGGTTATCCGCATCGAGGGGAGCCTCTTCTTGCAGATCCTTTCCACCAGCCTCAGAAATCTCCCCTGGTTTCTTGTCAAACAATCCCTTAAACTGTTGACGAGCTCGTTTGTGAATTTCCTGAACAACCCAGTGGCGCACATTGGTTCACAAACAAATGTAGTAACTTTTATGAAACCTTAATATCTGTTATGATTAGAAGTGTTCCATAACTGAGCCAAGATTTGTTTTTTGATACTAACCTGCTCCTCCTTTTTCAGTTTGAGAAGAGCTGCATTTGCGGTTGCTTCTGATGATTTGTCGACGCTCATCATCTAAAACCAAGAAGACTGATTCAGATGGGAGATAAATAATTATATGACTGCCTTTACCACCAGTAACATTTCAATGATGTTGTACCTTACTGAAATCTGCTCTAGCTTCTTCGAAGTTACCAACAGCCATGTATGCCATTCCACGGCGATACAGAGCTTTGACATGAGCTGGGTTGGCATCCAATACCTTTAAATGCAGAAACGCATTAGTCGGTCATTTCATGAGATTTCAAAAGCTAGCTACCTTCTTAGTAGGAATCTAAATCTGGAAAATATTCACCATAAGGTTTGGGGATTACCTTATTGCAACTTTCAACTGATTTCCTATATTCGCCAATTTTCAGCAAGCACGCAGCCATGTTCAGGTGCAGCAAATCCTTCAACCAATTTGAACAAGTACATAAATTAACTCGTTTCTGAAGATAATATTGCATAAATTCCTTGTAATACGTACTCTTGTGTTTGAAAATTCTTTTCCCTCCTCATCATCTTGAGGATTAACATGATTAAATTCCCGAAGCACCTGGAAAAGCAATCCAAATCACTCAATAACAGTATGCTAGTCAGAAATAACTCAAAGGGCTGAACAACTAAAATGGATAAAAGCAATGTATATTAAAAATACATGCTGCCTCTGAAAGCTTAGGAAAAGAACTGAGATCAAAATAAAAGGAAATTACATGTTCATATTTTGCTTTGGCAAGTTCATATTTGCCTTCTTTGAATAGCCTGTTACCCTGAAATATACAGAGTATAACATTGCTGCCTCAGTATGAAGAAATATCAAATATTTACAACTTAAGAACAAAAGCATAAAGTATAAGCATGGTTCGACCACAGAACAATAGATACTGTTGATTCATCTAGAATTTAGTGAAGGAAAGAAATGAAGCTTGAAAGACTATTTTTAATGAAAGAAAAAAGTCCACAATCTCACATTGTATTGATGATTGTTCATGAACTACCTGGAACATTCATCAACTTGTAAAGGAAGAAAGATATGAATAGAGAATGTATATTGTGAATTCTATCGGTGCACATCATCATTACAGATGCATCAGTACATATCTTCTGATTGTACTAAACTTTTTACACACCTGCTGCAAGCAGGTCAGTAGTTATGTCTCATGGTGGTTACTGATTCTGGTATAACATGCATTATGTTAAGATACTTATACATCACATAAAGATTTCCTTCCCTGCCGTATACACTTTTATATTTGTTCTCGCCCCTTCCCATTTTGAGAAGAAAAACACATTGACAAATGAAAAAAGTCCCCACTGAGTAATCAAGTAACATATACCGTGCCTTTGATCTTCTCAACATCATCCATTATTTCTCTAAAGTTGAAACCTGTCCAGTCCTGCATCAAGGATTCAATCAGCAGCATTGCAGATTGGGCAGAACAAATTCAGCCAACAAAGAAATCTTTAATTTTTTGGCAGGATACAAGAAATACATTGTACTCCCTCCGTCCCATTGAAGATGACTCATTTTCCTTTTTGGTTTGTCCCAACCAAGATGACCCATTACTTAAAATGGAAACACCTCTATCTCTACTTTATTCCCTCTGTCTAACTCTCTCCTCTTAACACACAAAATATAACTGCATAAAATCCCGTGCCGCCCAAGGAAGGGGTCATCTTCCTTGGGACGGAGGGAGTACTATTTAATCATAATAAATACTCCCTCCGTCCATGAATAGGAGTCTCATTTCTATCCGGCACGGGTTTTAAGAAATATTAAGAAAAGTGGATGGAAGAAAATTAGTGGAATAGGGGTCCCACTTGTATACATTAGTTTTAAATGATATGTGAGTGAAATGAGTTAGTGGAATGTGGGGTCTCTTTACCATTTATGGTAATTATGAACCGGGACTCCTATTCGAGGACGGAGGGAGTAGGTTTCTAAACAGGATTAGGCTACAGTGAAATTTTTTTGACCCACTGTATTTATGTTAGATTTTTCAATTATTGGGTGCTCTCGTATTCATAGCATGAGACATTAATCAAATTATCATTGATCATAATAAAACTGCAACAAATTTAGACTGAGTGATGTGTCTATATATTCCATTAGAAATACCCTTATGTGTCTGAGGCTATTTAGTTATCCATTTCTCACTAGTTTTCATTAACAAAAGAGGACAAAATAATACATTTCCTCAATCGAGTTCCCATACTCATAATTTAAAGATGACATTTCAATATTGAATGCATGGGCCACATGTAAGATTATTGTGGTTCAGTTTTTATTCCATATCATGATCTTAAATTTTCTTACCTTTTGCTTCTCGTAATCAAGAAGCTCAATCTCCCATTTTACATAAGCACCTTCAGGAACGTTGGCTGGCCTGTTCATATTAATGAACAACAGAAACTAGGTAAATAAATAATTGGAAATAAGTAGACCATGATCGACAGGTTAGCAGCAGAAGAAGTATTTTTTAGCAACATTTACACTACGTGTAATATCTATGTACGATCACTGGTAGTTTAACCTTGGAAACTTATCGTAAGCATAGTCTGGGGGGCATGTGACCGAAGCTATCTCTCCAGGTAACATCAATCTTGTGCACATTTCAAACCCTTCTGGCACCTATTAAAACCAGAAGTAAATAACAGATCTACAAAAGCTTTAAAGAAGTTGGACATATAAGCTTAGCTCTGAAGTGTGTCTTACAAGGCCTTCCCCTGATCTGAACTCAAAAGGCTGATCAGTGTTATCAACTCTTGTATCATAGAAAACAGTGTTTTCCTCATTGAGAAGCATCCCCTTGTAGTGGACACGTAACAGGCTATCATGAAGAGGGCAATCCATAGGAAATTCACCTAATTATTTGGAATATCACAGAAAGTACACAGGAAATGTTTTAGCAATTTAATATGCTTTATTAGGCAGAAAGAAACCTATAATGAAGTTGGTAAATGACTATTATTACAATTATTGACTTTATCCGGTGAACTGGCATTCGTTCAATATAATAGATCAAGGAAACAATAGAATAATTATTGAACAGAACCTCTCCCATCTCGCAAACGGCGTTTTATCAAGCGCCCATCCCCAAGGACATCACGGACCTGCGAATCCAAACCAAGTTATCTCAAATAACTTATAAATAGATTTGACAAAGCGCAATTGATTAGACTCCTCCCCCCCAAAACACACACCCCGATAGAAAATTGGATACTAACTTTTCCTCGAACAAGGAGAAATGAAAAGATAAGCTACTGAATATAACCATGCATTTTAATATTGGTTTACAATCACACCATCCCCTAGATGTAGCTCCCTGAGATTCTTTCCTTTGAACAACCATGAAAAGGGTAAACATATTATGCGTTTTACCTGAACAAAATGCAGCAACTCTACTTCAAAGTGGACTTCAGAAATACCTTCAATGGAGGGCATCAGAGGGCATTGAGTTAAGTATTCCTTAATGACATAAATAACTGCTTTTTCTCCTCGTGTCATTGTTCCAATTCCCAACTCAAGACCTTTTGGTATCTAAACACAAGAAAGAATAATAAAAATAGAACTTAGATATGTATAGCTATTAGTTATCTTAAAAAAAATATTAGCAAGGTATTATCAAAAAATATACATTAAACATGTCTGAAGACAAAAATAACCATAATACATGAACATAAATAAAGGAATGTGCTGCTTACTTCAGATTTACCATAGGTGAACAGAAACGGTTCCCCATGTGTATGAGAATATATCACCTTTCCATCTCCAGACTTCCCTGATATCCTACACGCAATCATATGCAAGGTAAATAACTAGTCAAGCCAAAAGTTTACAGGAACACAAAGAACCATTGTTGAGCACTACAAAAGAAATATATAAGGCTGTAAGAAAAAACACAGAGAGATAGATTAGCTTCATATCTCCAAAACTGAAGAGAAATTGTTAAAGAAGCAGTTCTTATACCAAGCTTTAACTTCATAGGGTTCTCTTGGTTGTTCCCAACCTTGTCCATCTTCCTCGACCTATTAGAAAAATTAAAATAAAAACAGTCATTCAATTATTCTCCTCATAATTATGCTTTAACATCTTAAACACGTTAGCCAAGAAAATATCAATCATCAAATAAGTATGCTCTAATAATAGTGCCTTGTTGTATGATTATGAAGGCTTATTATTTTGTATAATGCTCTACTTAACCTAAAATCATGGCAAAGATAAAGGGTCAACTTCCA
The DNA here is from genome assembly GCF_029641045.1 of Salvia hispanica. Classification (NCBI taxonomy): domain Eukaryota; kingdom Viridiplantae; phylum Streptophyta; class Magnoliopsida; order Lamiales; family Lamiaceae; genus Salvia; species Salvia hispanica. The sequence continues at coordinate 8,600,330 of NC_142697.1, read as the reverse complement.
CTTATATGTCATTCCACACTTTCATGAGTGAAACCGACGTAGGATATGTATCAATCTATCCCCTCTCGAACCGGACGGCACATGTCGGGTGGTAAACCCAAAGCCATGGGCCCACCATCCATTTCTTTCCATGCGGGCCCACATCTTCTGTGGCAACACTTTGGTCACACCTTCGGTTAGCCCATTTCTGTAGCCTTTCGGTCACACCTTTGGAACCACGTTCACCACACCAAATTCATAGGAACATAAGTCAGGAAGCCCTAACTTAAACCAAAACCATGGTCAAAGCTAAAGGGTTAGTCCCACTTATATGTTATTCCACACTTTCATGGGGAACCGATGTGGGCCCAAGGGCCATCAAATGGATGGTGGGCCTTGTACTTAGATATGTCATCCGAAGTGTTCCGTCTGTGGACATTTGGCTCAAAAGGGGGATGGATTGATATGAATCCCACATCGGTTCCACATAAAGTGTGGACTAGTATATAAGTGGGAGTCAACACATGGTTATGGATTAAGTAATTGCTCCCTAGGTTATGGATTAAGTAATTGCTCCCTAACTTATGTGCTTATCATGATCAGATGTCATACAAAAAGCAGTAATGCATCATTCATATGTAACTAGGCAATGGATAAAACAGGCAAAGCGGGTTGGAATCAGAGTAGGGGAGACAGGGCTACGTGCTGGGTAGCGCAGCACATCTGTTTTGGGTGAATCTCCGCAACTTGGCTACAAGGTAAAAGCAATAGCAAACACAGGTAATGGGTTGGAACTTGGAATCCCTGAAACTTACCTTCTTTAAGACACCTAAATCTTCAGTAATAACCTGAGAAAATGAAGGGAAAACATCCAAATTAATAGCTTCAGGGAGGTTGAAATTCTCCAAGCTGAGTATCACACGGCAAAAGTCTAGGAAACGTAAAGTTAAATCCGTTCAGAAATGACGCCAAAGTTAATGAGATAATAATCAATACTCCCTCCATCCCATAAGAATAAGAACTTTCGAAGGGGCATGGGGTTTAATGAACAATTGGTAAAGTAAGAGAGATAAAAAGAAAAAGTGATTGAAGTATTGTTAGTTGAGAATGGGTCACACCTCTTTAGAGAGAAAAAAATTTCTAAATTAGAAAGTTCTTAATTTTAAGGGACGGACTAAAAAAAATAGTTTATATTTTTAAGGGACGGAACGAGTATGTTATTTGAGAATGTATGATGGTACAAAGTCAGTTGCAAAGCACACAAATATAATGTATAAAACTGTCTAAGCAATGAAAAGATCCGTGCATAAATTTGTATGCAAATAGCATCAAGACCACACATATTTAAGATCTTTGAAATCATAGCATAATAACAGAGAGTATGCACCTACCAGAGTTCAGCAATTTTTGTATGGGAACATATAGGGTGCAATTCTCTAATTCTACAAGTCTTAACCAATTGTAGATCACATATTGACGTGAGCATATAAACTGCATTAGTGTTTAACAAATAAGGTAGCCTCTTAAAACTTGTGATTTATAAAAACTGGTGTAAAGCTAATAAGAAAAATTAAGACATTTTTACCTTGACTTTCGAGAATTCAATCAACTCTATCTCAAAATGAAGTTCATCATCCTTGGGAAAGCCATCGGGAACAGAAACAGGGCAATCCTCCTCACCATAATGCAGCTCAGGTTTTACCTTGAACTGATATCAAATATACATCATCACCCAGTGCAATCAAGGCAAAAAAATGAGGTTTCTCGACCGGCCACCCACGATGTTTTGTATACATTAACTTTATATGGATTTTTATTCTAAAAGGATATACATATCAGCAATCTCACTTAGAAGAGAGACTGTAAGTACATATAGTCTAAAACCAGTAAGTATCCATTAAGAGTGTTATATTTCTGTTACTCCAAAAACTATACACATGAAGGAGTGAAATGATACGTTAAGTTTAAAGGGAAATCGGCGATAACATGTTGTAAAACACCTACCATTGCAACTTCACCTTTCAACATTGTAGGAAATCCTTCTAGCAATCCCAATATGATCTTGCTTTTTCCCAATACCTGTCGTTTTGGAATACCTTTGCCTGTACTCAAGAGAGGTGAGATAGTCCTTTGCCAAGTAAGCATAAACAAAATGAAAACTAAGCAATAACAAATTACTGCTCTGCAAAACTAACCTTAAGCCATCTAATTATACTAATATAGGAATACCTTTAAATGCTAAATATGAATATTCTACTAGAACTAGTTCAGCTAAAGCACATACCCCCCCCCCTCCCTATCTTACCAATGGTCATGATAACAGAAAAGCTTACTCACCTCCATATTCTGATCGAGTCGACTCCACAACAACGCCATCTAATGTCCGTATTGTACAGTGATATATAATCTGGATAAAACGTCATATTTATAAAATCACATCCATTTCTCCACAGAAGAATCATCACTAGCTATTAAACAAAAAAACAGTCAACCTGATCACCCTCTATTGGTGTCTTTTCACCAGCTCCAGGCCTTATCAAAGCCTTCATCAAGCTACCAGGAGGCATTTTCTTTTTCCTACATACAATTAATTGTGCAGTCAGCTAACTAAAATAAACACTTATACAAACTTTAAACAAAGAAAGGATGAAATAGACATAAAATTGTTCTCACCTTTTGTCATCTTCAGAAGCTGGCTTTTTCTTTTGCTGTTTGAGTTGTTGATCCGATTCCTCAACCACGGCCATGGTATAAATTCAGCAATAGCAGGATAATTCAGTTGAACTCGCGTAAATGGACTATTGGAGCTCAATTTCTGATTACAGAAAATAATTGAAACAGCGATGAACCCTAGGCGACACGGGAAAATAAATTAGGTTGAAGTAGTTGAAAATTATTGCATCTGTCTGCTTTCAGCATTTCCCATTAACTTTTTTCTGCCGTCGATTGTATTATTTCATTTCAGTTTGACGGGTGAGAACTTTACTCAATTGATCAAGTGTTATGTAGTTGGCCGATTAATTGAGTTTAAGTACTCATATTTAATATTTCCAACAGTAATATATGGGTTCTGGATCTAGAGCAACCTAACTACAGGATAAATAAACAACGTAAATCATTTTTTTTTTTTTCAAAATCCTATATTTAGTACTTCCTCTCATCCCATAAAAGATGTCACACAGCACGAGATTTTAGGAGATTTTGTTTTGTGTGTTAAATGGAGAGAGAAAATATAGTTTTTATATTCATGTGAGAGAAAACTTTTTCTAAAAAGAAAAATGTGACAACTTTTGTGGGACAAACTAAAAAAGAAAGTGTAACATCTTTTTATTAGTTCTATGTTTTTGGAGGCTAGCTCCATTGTTCTTCTCATTACTCCCTCACTGGTTCATACACCACTTGAAGCCTTCGGCCACTTGTCGAAGGAGAGTCGCCTCCGTTCCAGCCAGCCATCGTTGTTAGAAGTTATTCAAAGATCCACAAAACAATATTTACTTATTTGGTTTTACGTTTTGCTAGTTCTACTTTTATTATCTTTGCATTCGAAGTGGATTTGAGCTATTATTCCGTTTTGAACACCTTGTGCCTTGAATCTCGTTGCAATGGAAGTTTTATGTTTATTTATTTCGTGTTTCAGCCTTGTTAAGTTTCTTTCTGCCTAGTTAGTTAGATCTAGTAATTTAACGTTCGATCTTTCCTTTCATGTTGAATCTGTTTAAGAAGTAGATGTGGTGATTACTGACAGTCGCCCTTTCCGCTCTCGTCTCCATCTTCTTGAAAGTTGTGTGTGTCGTCGCAAGCTACTCAAGTTGGGCAGTCGACCTGATCAAGCCAGCCTACTTCTGTCTGTTTCACCTACAAAACTGCGGGTGAGTGGATCTAGTAAAGCTCGGACTGATCAAGCTGAGAGTGAGAAGAAATGAGAGGCTGAAGGGAATACGACATCAAAAACCTTAACCCACTGATACTAACTAATTAGCATAGGGAAGTAAGGATCGATTCCACAGAGATGAGGCGTTTTGAATTGTTTGTGTGATACGGCTTGGGGCTTGGCTCTTGCCACGCTTTACTTTGGGGTGGGTTAAGTATCTACAGATGCGGAAAAGAAAAGAACTAAGTAAGTTGAACAACTAAACTACCTAACTGATCAACTCAGAAAACATTACTATAAAAATACAAACAGAATAAACGGGGTTGTCAGGCCCCTGCAGAAGGGTACGAAAAGCAAAACAACTTTAACAGGGATCGTCTTCCTCAACAAATCAGCATAAAGAAAATAGAGCAGCAATAGATATGAAAAGCTGAAGAAGACGAAACAAAAGAAAACACATAAAACTTAAAATTACTCCTACGATTTAAGCTACGACAACGTAAAAACAAGAACTACGGCTAAAGCATGCAAAGACGAAAAGAAAACACATAGATCTAAACAGAAAACAGAGACTCAAACAGAAAACAGAAAATCTAAGCTAAGACTCGCATAAAACACAGGAAAATGAAAACATATCTAAAACATCAAAACATAAAACAAGCACGGAATGAAGAAAACGAAAACAAAACTTAGATTAAACTAAGACAAAACAGGAAAGAGAGTCGATTACATGAAAATAAAACAGAACTATGTTTCATCACCCCTTCTCGGAGTGGGATTACAGACGGAAACTAAAATATGCAAGGAACAACAAAGAAAACAGCTAACTACCAACTAACTAGACGGAACCAAGTGTGTGCAGAGGATTGAAGAGTGAGGAATTGAAGAGAACTTTGATTTTAGCTCTGGAAAAGAGCTAGAAATCCTACCTAGTCTAAAGAGAACCCCCGCTAAACTACTCAGAAATGAAATGTGGGGGAACTCCCTTCTCTTAGTGTGCAATGCTCGTTTCAAAGCTCTTCTCTGAAAGTGCCCCAACCACGGCTTCACCATGGACCATCAGGTAGGAATCCTCTATAATGGGTTTAACGAGAAGATTTGTGCTATGCTTGATTCAGGTGCAAATGGAGGATTCTTGGGGAAGACGGGTGAGGATGCCATGGCGGTAATCGAGGAATTCGCCACCAACAGCAGGGGGTGGACGAAAGAAAGGCATAACATGAAGAGGGTAGCTTCCATTGAAGAGGCCGAGGAGAGCTCTTTTGCTAAGGAATTGACTGAGCTCAGAGTTAGGATAGACCAAATGGATGTGTCGAGGAATGAGGATCCGATTCCACCAACCTCCATCATTGCGGTCTCTAAACCCGAAACTCCTGCCTCGATAGTGGAGAAAATCAATTACATGCAAGGAGGCGGTTCCAACAGAAATTATAATGGAAACCGCCCTCACCCTAATCATTCATATTCTAACAATAATTTCTTGCAACCCCCCGCAAGATTTAAGCAAGGGAGGAGTAGTTGAGCCCGTCAAGAAAAAAGAGAATTATGACCAAGGAATCATGAAGATCTTGGAAGTGATCGCGCAAGATAGAAAAGTCAATGATACCAAGATCGGAGTTGTGGAAGCTAGGATCAACAACCTCGAGCAAGGGATAAACATAATCTCGGCTGCCATTTCAAACATCAACACTCAAATAGAGTAGGTCCAAAAGAAACTTGATGGGACAAGGCAAAGGCAGCAGCACGAGTGGACGATATCAACAAGAAGTGGGTGGTGAAGCAAAAATATGGGGACTGCCCAGCCGCCGGCGGACCGCCGCTGACCTACCAATTGCAGTCTGCCAGCCACCGGCGGACCGCCGCATACCCCGCGGCGGGCCGCCACTGACAAGGCACAATCGTCTACCAAATAGGAGCTTGTGCAGCATAACGGGATTGTACTCCCTTTTCAACCAAAGAGGAAGTTTAAGCTCGAAGAGTAGTTCAAGCATTTCCTAAACATGTTTTGTAAGATCCATACTAATATTCCTCTAGTTGAATCGCTGCAGGAAATTCCAAAATATGCAAAACTACCAAGGGAGACGATGATGGGGAAGAAAAAGCCGACTAAAGTCGGCCTTAAGCTACTACATCATTGCAGCGAGATCATCCAAAAGGAAAGTGCAGTAAAGCAGAGAGATCCGAGCCAGTTTATCATTCGGTGCCTGATTGGAGAAGGGAAAGTTGACAAGGCCCTATGCGACTTAGGGTCATCCATCAATCTCATGCCACTAAAGTACTACAAGAAGCTAAACATTGGGCCGCTCAAGACTTCAGACGTTACACTTAGGTTGGCCGATAACTCGTCTACTAAATCAGTGGGTATGACTGAGGATGTGTTGGTAAAGGTTGACGATTTCATCTTTCCTGCCGATTTTATTGTTCTTGATATGAAAATGGACAATAATGTTCCTCTAATCTTGAGTAGAGATTTTCTAGCCACTTGCAAAGCCTTGATTGATGTAGGTCGTGGGGAGATCACAATCAGTGACAATTATAGTCGCTCCACCTATAAGATCGAGAGTAAGATGCTTAAATTTGAGGAAGCAAAGCAGGCAGAGATGGAACGGCAGTGCAGGGCAATCATGGTCACGGACTTGACAAAGCCTCATGATCCATTTGAAGTGGAGGACCCTTCAACCTCCACAATTTACATTGTCAACAAGGTAGGTCCTTCTTCCAAAAAGGACGACCCTAACTCTTCAAATTCTGTTCCGCAGAAAAAGAAGCAAAAGAAGAAGAAAGCACCGAAGGAAGACCCCGAGATCTATGTGATTAAAACCAATAGGGGGGAATACAAGTGGTGGAAGAAGCTAGGGACCAAGCTGCTCCCAATGCCGATTTTCAGCACTAGGATCGCTGATCCGCCCAACTAGTGGGCCACTTCAAGTCGAGCTAACGACTCAAAACAAAAGCTCTTGTTGGGAGGCAACTCAATTTTGTTTTGTTATTTCTTGTTATTTTCGTTTTTGCCTTTCCTTCACAAAAAAAAAATAATTCGAGTGGCGGTCGCCGCACTTAACACGATGGTTGCCACACGTGTGTTTACATGTGCAGGATGGAGTCGGGCCTAGGGCAGGCTTAGGGTGGGCCAGAGTAACCGCTGAGCGGGCCGCGGCGGCCCGCCAGGAAGTGCCATTTTCAAAAGCCCGTGTGGCGGTCCGCCACGCATTACGCGACGGTCTCCACTGACGATCCAGAGATGAGAATTGGCTCTTATAAGGTAAGTTTTTCATTCCTTTTCCCATTCCTTCCTTGCACACACCCCACCATTATAAATCACCAATTTCACACACCCACACTCTCATTCTCTTAATCCTCTCCAAGTTTAGAGTTCTGCTTCAATTTTCTCCAACATAAGGTGTGAGTCCTTACTCAATTTCTAAGCTTTGCTTTAATTCTTTCATGGATTTAGGTGTTTTTGGATGAATTGTTCGGTAGAAACTCTTATTTTATGATGGGGGATGATTGTGTGTGCCTATTTTTGAATTTCCATGGTTTAATTTGTATTTTGGGTGGTGAATTGTTGTTTAGTGAATAGTGATTCTCTCTTGTTCTTAAGCTAATATGTTGCGATCATGTTCATAGCATTGTGAGACTATTATTATTTTCATGAATTGTAATACTTGTGATTTTTTTTAGAGATTATTGATTTGTATTGATTTATGGTTGATACGTCTCCGCATGGGGGATGAGTTCACGTTGGGGGATGGAATGAAGTGTCCTATTTTTGTTGATTATGCTCTAATGTTAACATGCTACAATTTAGGATGCTATGATACACAAACTTGCACATGATTCTTGATTCTTGGTTTTTACTTAGTTAAGTGCAAGTTTGGGGGAACCTTTGATTACCTATTTGTTGGTACTCTTTTTAAGAGTGTAAATTTTCTTTTGTAGGATAATGAAATCAAAAGGAAAGCCCGAGAACGCGAAGAATTATTGCATTAGCCTTGCCACAGATGAGCAAAAGGCTATGTGGAAGAAGGTGTCGGCAAGAGAGATGACACCCTTGAGATATCCCCACGATTTTCCTCTCCAAACTTTGGGGATCATGGAGGATTTTTGGAGGTTGTGCGACGTGGGCGATGGGAACGGTCTCGTCTACATGTTCCAAAGGAAGTGGCCATCTTTTAGGAAGCTCACTCTTGAGTTTCTTAGCTCACTCAAGGTCACCAAGGATCGCCGCCACAATGTCCCGCTAAGCATCGACTTCCGCCTAAGCAACCGTTGGCACTCGCTTACCATGGATGAGCTTAGTGGAGTGTTCCATTGCTTTGACTCCAATCCCGAGGTGAACAATGACTATGATTTTTCCGAGGTTTGGGGCGCGATGACTAATGAGCAAGAGCACGCCGCGGGTTATGCCAAGTCTTCGTCGATTCGCAACCCCGTCTTGAGGTACCTCCATCGCGCTATGACACAACTCATGTTTGCTAGGGTTGATGGGGGAGTGTCTCCCAAACGGAGCTTAATGTGATGTGGTGCCTGCTCAACAAGAAGAGATTCGGCTATGGAACCCTCTTTACACTTTATGTGGACCGGATCACGAAGAAAGACAGAGGCATTATAAGTTGTGGGGGCTTGATCACGGCAATTGCCGAACACTTGGGCATCTCTCTCGCCGGTTTGACGGAAGATGGTGGGGAGCGATTTATCACTTATGAAGTGCTCTTCTCGGTGGGATTATTGAAAACCGACTATTGGGGTCAATGCTTTTTCTTGCAAGTAGCGGGGGATCATTTCCCCGTCCAATCCCGCAGTTGACCAGGGTCGATATTTGGGCGAACCAAGCCAATTGGAAGCTCAATACTCCGGCCCACCGAAGAGCCATTGAGGCCAACCCCATCAATGAGGAGTTTAGAAAGAAGAACATCCCTTCTCGCATTCCCGTCTTTGAAGCCGAAGATGACTCCACCTATGATGCTATTGATCACTATAATGAGGAAGGGGAGCATTCGCATGCCCAAGATAGTGGAGTGCCGCCACCACCACCGCCCCAATATAGCCAAGAAGAAGAAGAAAAGGAAGTGGAGGACCATCGCGCCGGACTTGAGCGAACCGCCGCCGCGGGAGGCCAAATCCCTATGAGGAGTTCCAATCGAACACCTCCGCCCAACTAGGAGATATTTACTCCTACATGCAAAACATGTCCAACACTTGGGACAATCGATGGGCGGATGATACGCCCGGATTTTGCACTGTTTTAAGGCCATTATTTGGTCCGTTTTTGTTATCAAAATCACTCTACATGTCCATTATTTGCATATTCTATACATTTTGGTATTTTGACGTGTTTTGTGAGAAATGTGCATATTTGATCCGAAAAGGGGAGTAAAAACGCATAGTCTGGAAATCTGGAGTCAGACGGCGACCAGCGACCGCCGCGAATTTGTACGGCGACCGCCGGCGCCCGGCGGTCAGAGCTATGTGGCGGCCCGCCTCGGAAATTTACGCTAGGAGAAGAGTCTCGTCCGGCGACCGCCGGAGGACATGTGGCGGTCCGCCACCGAAGGGTCAGAGTCTCTGGACTCCAACGCGGCGACCGCCGGCCAAGGTGCGGCGGCCCGCCGGAGAAAGGCGGTGAATCCGACCAGCCCTAGATTTGCTCCAAGATTTACCAAATTTTGAAGATCTTTTCCTTCTATGATGAGGAATAATCTTCCCCTATAAATAGGACCTCAAGCTTCATCAAAAGAGAGTTTTTCACACAACAAGAACACATTCATAGAGATCAAAAGCTAGAGTACTTCAATTGTGCAAGGAGTTGAAGAAGGATTTCAAGAACATCAAGAACGACAAGGATTCAACCTACGGGTTTTATTTGCTTTAGTTTTATGTTCAGATTGTTTTCCCTTCAATCTATGTTTTTAGTTTATTCAGTCATGTGTAACTAAACTCATAGGATTCTAGGGATGTGTTAGTAGCAACTTTGGTTATACAATTCCGTTTTCTATTTAATATCCATTTTGTTTTTACTTTGTTTCTTCCCTAAGTTAATCATGATGCTTCATAATTGAGTGACACAATTATGTATGATTCAATACAACTTGCTTCATAACTGTGACAGAGTTCTAGCGAGTTAGATCCACTTAGTAGACACTACAGTTAGCTTCCTTTAAAACGGCACTGTTAATTGAGAGTGAGGACTTTTCAAGGGTCTTAGGAGCTTTTTGGAGTTACGTGTTAGGATTGACAACCCTAATATTAGTAATCAACGTTTGTATCGCATGAGCATAAGCTAGGTGACTCGTCCTTTCAAAGTATTAACTGTGCTAGGGTATTGTAGTTTGGAATTTGTATAACCATAAAAGCGAAAGCACATCCCTGGAATTCCCCTTATCTCTATACTTTTCTCTCCGTAATTTGCTTGGATTTAGTTGTTTACTGTTTTTAATATTTACTGTTTTACAAAAAGTTACAAAAAATTCTTGTTTCTCCAGATAGTAATTGAGTTCTAGTAGAAGATAGACACTTTGTGTACATCTTCCCCGTGTTCGATACCCGGTACTAACCTTTTGCTATACTATACCTACTCTGTATACTTGCAGGTATTTATAGTGCAAATAAAAAGTGCATCAAGTTTTTGGCGCCGTTGCCGGGGAAGATAATTCACTTTGGAGTGATATCTTCAAACGAACAATTTTACTACTTTGGATTTTACTGCTTTCAATTTTTATTTTATTTTATTTTTATTTTCGTTTTTATTTATTTTTATTTTTATTTTTATTTTATTTATTTATTTTTTTTAGTTTCTGCAGGTTGTGCAGATTTACGTATCTTGTGGAGAAAATAAGATGGCGGAGCCTACCAACCACGATCTTATCGTCGCCCTCCGAAAGGAGGTGGAAGAAATGCGAGAAGAGAGAGCTCGGGCAAAAGCTGAAAAAGAAAAACGAGCAAGGGAGGTAGTTCCAGTCTTGAATATGTTTAGTCATGGTAACATTGTGGACATTCCTGCAGGACCGCAGATAGAGGCCAATAACTTCAAGTTGGGAATACCCTTAATCAATAGGGTTGAACAAAATGCCTTCGCAGGAAGAGATAATGAGGACGCGAATCGACATCTCACCAAGTTTGTGGAAATAGCTAATACAATCAAGATCAATGGTGTTGATGATGATATTGTGAGGGTAAGACTTTTTCCCTTTTCCTTAACTAATGCTGCTAAAGAATGGTATGATTGTCTGTCTACAGATAAAACCACCAATTGGAAGGATCTAGTGGTACTCTTTCTCGACAAGTACTACCCGCCTGGCACCATCCTTAAGCTTAAGTGTGAGATTTTTCAATTCATGCAAGGATCCGATGAGCCTCTATATGAAGCTCTCGCACGTTTCAAAACTCTCCTCCGCAAATGCCCGAACCATGGTTTTGGAATAGACCATCAGGTAGGAATCCTTTATAATGGGTTTAACGAAAAAATCTCTAGTTTATTGGATTCAGGGGCGAATGGGGGATTCTTGAGGAAAGGAGGAGTTGCTGCTATGGAGGTGATAGAGGAATTAGCTACCAACAGTCGGGGTTGGTCCAAAGAGAAGCACAAAGCTGAAAGGCTAGATGCAGTGAAGAGACCATGTGGGAATGAGACATCTCAAGAATTGGCATCCATCAGAGCAAGACTTGAAAAATTAGAAGCTACAGGCAAAGAGGGGAATGTCATCAAAGATGTTAAATATGTCCAAAATGGGGGGTTCAATGTGAGCAAAAAAAAAGAGTGGAGCCACCTACCAATGGAGAAAAATATGAGATGGGCATCCAAAAGATCTTGGAGGTGATGCTTGAAGATAGGAAGATTAATGACACCAAGATCGGAGTGGTCGAAGCAAGGATAAACAACCTCGAGCAAGGAATGAACACAATCTCGGCAGCTGTAACCAATATTACCACTCAGCAAGAGGCAGCAGCAAGAGTGGATGATATTAACAAGAAGTGGGTGGCAAAGCAGAAATCTGGGGACTGCCCAGTCGCCGGCGGACCGCCGCAGACCCCGCAGCGGCCCGCCACTGAGACGGCAGAGTCAACCACGCAGGACTGCCCAGTCGCCGGCGGACCGCCGCACACCCCGCAGCGGCCCGCCACTGACAAGGCAGAATCGTCCACTAAGCAGGAGCTTGTGCGGCACAACGGGATTGTACTCCCTTTTCAGCCAAAGAGGAAGTTCAAGCTTGAAGAGCAGTTCAAGCAATTCCTTAACATGTTTTGCAAGGTCCATACTAACATTCCACTTGTTGAATCGTTGCAGGAGATACCAAAGTATGCAAAGCTACTAAGGGAGGCGGTAATGAGGAAGAAAAAGCCGACTAAAGCCGACCTTAAGCTACCGCATCATTGCAACGAGATCATCCAAAAGGAAAGGGCAGTGAAGCAAAGAGATCCGGGCCAGTTCATCATTAGGTGCCGAATTGGAGAAGGAAAAGTTGATAAGGCCCTCTGTGATTTGGGAGCAAGCATCAACATCATGCCGCTGAAGTACTATGAAAAGCTCAACATCGGGCCACTCAAGACCTCGGATGTGACCATAAGGTTGGCCGATAACACGGCCATCAAAACGGTGGGTATGATTGAGGATGTCTTGGTGAAGGTAGACGATTTCATCTTTCCTGCCGACTTCATTATTCTTGATATGAAAGTAGACAAGAATGTACCTCTAATCTTAGGCAGAGATTTTCTTGCCACTTGCAAAGCTTTGATTGATGTAGGTCGTGGCGAGATCACAATCAGTGATAATCATGGTCAATCCACCTATAAGATCGAGAGCGAGATGCTAAAGTTTGAGGAGGCAAAGCGGGCAAAAATGGAACAACAGTGCAGAACAGTCATGGCTACCGACTTGACCAAGTCTAAAGATCCCTTTGAAGCGGAGGATCCTTCTACCTCCACTATCTACATTATCAAAGAGGTAAGACACTCTTCTAAAAAGGGTGATGCTAATTCTTCTACATCTGCTCCACAGAAGAAGAAACTGAAGAGAAAGAAAACACCCAAAGAGGACCCCGAGATATACATCATCAAAACGAAAGAGGGGAAGTACAAGTGGTGGAAGAAGCTAGGGACCAAATTGCTCCCTATGCCAATTTTCAACACTCGAGTTATTGATCCGCCCAACTAGTGGGCCACTTCAAGTCGAGCTAACGACTTTAACAAAAGCACTTATTGGGAGGCAACCCAATTTTCTTTTATATTTTTTATTTTCTCGTTTTTTTCTTATGTTCTGTAAAAAAAAAATATTTGGTGGCGGTCGCCGCACTTAAAGCACGGCGGTCGCCACACGTGTGTTAACATGTGCAGGAAGGATCGGGCTTAGGGCGGGCCAGAGTAACCGCTGCACGGGCCGCGGCGGCCCGCCAGGATTGCTGTTTACGAAGGCCCGTGTGGCGGCCCGCCACGAGAGACGCGGCGGTCGCCACACGCAGTCCAGAGACGGGATTTCCACCATAAAAGGTATGTTTTCCATTCCTTTTCACATTCCTTCTCAAATTCCTTCCTTGCACACAACCCCCACCTATATAAATTACCAAATTCACACACCCACACTATCATTCTCTCAATTCTCTCAAAGTCTAGAGCTCTTCTTCTACAAATTCTCTCCACAAAAAGGTATGAATCCTAACTCAATTTCTGAGTTTTGCTTTACTTCTTCCATGGATTGTGCTTTATTTTGGGTGAATTGTTCGGTAGAATCTCTTAATTCATGATGGGGGATGACTATGTGTATGAATTTTTGAATTCTATGGTTTAATTTTTGCTTGATTGGTGATTATTAAGTTGTGAATGATGATTCTCTCTTGGTTTATAGTGTTTAAAAGTTGCAATCATGTTCATAGCATTGTGACTTCCATGAATTGCAATATTTGTGATGTTGTAGAGATTGTTGGTTTTTATGGATATTTGGTTGATACGTCTCTGCATGGGGGATGAATTCACGTTGGGGGATGATTTGTTGTGTCCTAATTTTGTTGATTTTGCTTAACATGTTATTATGCCAAAAATTAGGATGCTATTGTACCCAAGCTTGCATATAAGTTCTTATCTCTTCATTTTTACTTGGTTGAATGCAAGTTTGGGGGAACTTTTGATCTCCCACTTGTTGATGCTCTTTTAAGAGTGTAATTTCTTTTGTAGGATAATGGGATCAAAAGGGAAACCGGAGAATGCGAAGAACTATGGCATTAGCCTTGCCACGGAAGAGCAAAAGGCTATGTGGAAGAAAGTGTCGGCCCGAGAAACGGCACCTTCTAGATATCCCCACGATTTCCCTCTCCAAACTTTGGGGATCATGGAGGATTTTTGGAAGTTGTGCGACGTGGGTGATGGGAATGGCCTCGTCTACATGTTCCAAAGGAAGTGGCCATCGTTTCGAAAGTATACTCTCGAGTTCCTCAGCTCGCTAAAGGTCACTAAGGATCGCCGCCAAAATTTTTCACTTAGCATTGATTTCCGCCTAGGGAACCGTTGGCACTCGCTCACCATGGAAGAGCTTAGTGGGATCTTCCATTGCTTCGACCCCAACCCCGAAGAGGACAATGAATATGAATTTTCAGAGGTTTGGGGGGCGATGACAAATGAGCAAGAGCATGCAGCGGGCTATGCCAAGTCTTCATCAATTCGCAACCCCGTCTTGAGGTACCTCCATCGTGCTATGACTCAGCTTATGTTTGCTCGTATCGATGGGGGAAGTGTCTCCCAAACGGAGCTCAACGTGATGTGGTGCCTACTCAACAAGAAGGGAATCGATTATGGGACCCTCTTTACTTACTATGTGAATAGGATCACGAAGAAAGACGGGGGCGTCATTTGTTGTGGGGGATTGATTACGGCAATTGGCGAACATTTGGGGGTCTCTTTTGCCGGTATGACGGAGGATGGTGGAGAAAAGTTTATCACTTATGAGGTGCTATTTTCGGTGGGGCTTTTGAAGACCGATCATTGGGGTCAAGGGTATTTTATGCAAGTAGCAGGGGATTACTTTCCCGTTCCACTCCCGCAATTGACCAAGGTTGATGTTTGGGCAAACCAAGCCAATTGGAAGCTCGACACACCCGCCCACCGGAGAGCTATCGAGGCTAACCCCGTCAATGGGGAATTTAGAAAGAGGAACATTCCCTCTCGCATTCCTCAATTTGAGCCCGATGAGGATTCCGCATTTGATGCCATTGATAACTATGAAGAAGGCGCGGAGCATTCACAAGCTCAAAGGAGTGTAGCACCGCCACCACCGCAATCCCAACCACAACGAGAAGAGGAAGAAGAAGAAGAGGAAGTGGAAGGACATCGCCGCCTGACACGAGCGAACCGCCGCCGCGGGAGGCCAAATCCGGAAGAGGAGTTTCAAGTCAACACCTCCGCCCAATTAGGAGAAATTTTCTCCTATATGCAAAACATGTCCAACGCTTGGGACAATCGATGGGCGGAGCAACAAGCGGAGAATGCCTACAACCGCCAAGGGTGGACGGCTCAAGGCGATTGGCGCACGGCGGAGCAAGGATTTTGGGAGCAACAACGTTTGGAAGACGTTCATCGGCGTCAACAATATGAAGAGCTCCGAAGGATGGCCGCCGAAGCTAGAGAGGAACGAGAGACAATGAGCAGTGATATCACGTACCTCGTTGGAGCTTTCGAGGATCTTAGCGCCCGTTTCCCTCCACCTCCTCAAGATTGAAGAAGTCAAGCTCGATGACTTTAAATGAGCATTTGTACCATGTTTTTGGATGTTTTTGAGACGATTTATTTCCTTGATTTAACAATTTTTGCTTTAATTTTAAGTATTTTTGGTTTTGGTTTAATTTTGTGCTTTGCAAAAATTTTCGCAGGTTCTGACCTCTCCGTGGCGACCGCCGCAAGCTCTGCGGCGGTCCGCCACCTGAACGCTGGAAAGCATCTTTGACGTGCGGCGACCGCCGAACAGCTGCGGCGGACCGCCACCTGGGCACAATTTTCCAGCGCGATTTTTCGAAATTCTTCGAATTTTCGCCCCGCTCAACCTCTACGCGAAATTTTTCAGGGTACGTTTTTGTTTTCAGTAGTATACTCACGTCCCTACCGACTCTACAAACTTATTTTACACTTTGTTGTAAATAAGTTTGGGGGGATGAAGTCGGCGGTGGTTCGACTGCCGAGGACATGGCTTAGCCGGGTGGGAGGACGACAGTCGCACGGCTCCGTCGCGGCGGCCTAATGTGAGCCGCGAGACCGCCTTAACGGTTAAAATGGATTTTTTTTATTCTTTAATTTTTATCTATAAAATACCTATTCTGAATTCTCAATTTATTTTTTTTTCATTTCAATTATTTTTGTTATAGTTTAATTAAAATATACTAATAATTTAAAAAATGTGAAGCGTGGCTAGATATGATTGAAAAAGTTTTATGTGACTGAAGTATGGCTGGCTGTGATTACCGAGTAAATAATTTTTTTTTATGCCTGAGGCAGGGTTGTTTCATAATTGTAGCCTCAATTGTCGAGAATCAAGACGCTGGAAAGAATCAATCTAACTTGGAAAAAATTTACCGAGACCCAAGAGAGATGTTGCCTAATACGGAAATCAAATGGAGAAGCAAAAGATGCAATGCATATTGCCCATAATTAACAATTAAACAAGTTAAAAGCAAAATTCGTGACACAATAAATCAAAATTAAAAACAAATTGATACTCCCTTGTTTCTGAATAAGAGTTTCATTTTACTATTTTAGCCCATTCGCAAGTAGAAATTCTGGTTCATTATTATTATAATTAAATGGTAAGAGGCCTCCACATTCCACTAACTCATTCAACTCGCATATCATTTAAAACTAATATATACAAATGGGACTCATATCCACTAACTTTCTTCCATCCACTTTTTTTAATATTTCTTAAAACCCATGCTGGATGAAAATGGAACTCCTATTCGCCGACGGAGGGAGTATTCACTAATACCTAAACAAAACATAATCATTTAAGTATAATACTCCTTCCGTCCAACTAGTAGGATACACTTTGCCATTTAATTTGTTCCAAATAATATGACACTATGTCTATTTTGAAAACAAAAAAAACAATTATCGTGCGGTAGTTGTTTTTGTAGATGCCAGCAAATCGAGTGATGGTCCTCTTCACCCGCTCCCACTATTTCCGGCACGGCTCAGCCGCATGTTACATCCCACCAGCCGGTAGAATTTGACGTTGGCCTTTCTAATGCGTGCCCACATCTTGTCGATAGTCTAATTACTCCCGATAATGGGATCTTCAACTATACTGATCCAGGCCTTTGTCAGAGCGATGCACTCCTCCTCACTCCAGATCCTCACTCCAGACGGTCCTCCGTCCCTCGGTGGCCTCCTCCCCATCGTCCCCTGCATGCGAGGACTCACCGGTGCCCCGGCCCTTGCCCTTGCCATTCTTCTTCGACTTCCCTGGTGAAGCAACCCGT
The DNA here is from genome assembly GCF_029641045.1 of Salvia hispanica. NCBI lineage: Eukaryota > Viridiplantae > Streptophyta > Magnoliopsida > Lamiales > Lamiaceae > Salvia > Salvia hispanica. The sequence continues at coordinate 8,583,029 of NC_142697.1, read as the reverse complement.
CCCCATACCACCGGTTGACCCTGAGCGGGAGGCTCCGTCACGGTGATAGACCCAACTCATCCAGTGAGAAAGTCTCAATGCCGGTGAACTGAGTCTCCAGTGGAGTACTCTGGGAACCGGCAGACAATAAATCCATGTAGGGCCGATAGACATTGTCCCCAGGTGATTGGAGGACCCCACTTTGCTACCCCCCACTCCGGCAGACATGCCCTGCATCATACCGGGCATCATCATCCAGCTCATCCCGGGCATCATCCCGGCCGCCATCCCCGTCATCCCCCCACTCACCCCGGGCATTTGGAACACCATCACACCCATTCCTGCCATCTAAGGGTACATATTATAGTACCCGCCCATCATCCCCGGCATTTAGGGCATCATCCCCCCCCATTCCGGGCATCATCCTGGGCATCCCGGCAGTTCCGCCGGCGTTTCCCCCACCTCCAACGAGGAATGTCGGCGTTTGTGACTCACTCGTGGCGGGAGAATCACTGTCGTGCTTCAATTATCTTCAATAGAAATGAGAGTAGAGAGAGACAGAAACTCGTTAATACAAGTGGTGCAAATGAAATGAAGTGCAACGAGCCGTATATACAGGGGCGGATCTATGTATATAGTTGGTGGGGCATTTGCCCCTCCTCAAAAGTTTATACTAGTGGTATTTTTCTCCAAATTTAAAAATTTATTTGATATTCTCCATTAAATGCTCCTCCTCGTTACTACAAAATATGTTTACAAGTATACTTTTGCCCCTCCTTATGTCAAATCCAGGCTCCGCCCCTACGTATACATAGTGTTTAAAAAAAATAAAAATTTAGGATGTCCGCCGGGATGTCGGTCGAGTCACCACAATAAGGATAACCCTACAGACGACATCTCATCCGTCTCCCACGTCTGTCACCCACTCCTCCATGCAATAGTGGACGTCACTGATAAACGAGCTGCTCACCGGTCGGATGTCTGTCGGACGTTCGCTATGGTGGATGCTCTTTTATGGAGTAGTAATAGTTTTTTACAACTGAGCCAAACTGATTAAACAATTTAATGTGTTGGACATATTCCAGTCAAAGGAATCTAATCTAGATATTTTTTACGTAGTCGCCTTTATGGTTTTTGTCTTGCTATATTGTCTGATCTTCATTTTATTTTTATGTCTGTCGTGATTTCTGGAATAATCTACTCACTTGTGTCTATACTTGTTGACTTATTAATTTTTCCATTTAACAAGTTTGTGAAAATGGGTATAACACATGTACAATTATTTAAATTAAATCTAAACTCATTTTAAATATATGTTACATTAAAAACTAATTTTATTTTACAATTTACATTAAATTCATACTATTTTTTAGTATTTCATATATTTAGACAAAAAAGTAATTTTATAGTATGATTGGAGAAATTTTCTGCACAAAAAAAAATGAGATTTAACACTCCTATTAAAAATGAAAAGTTTTTCTTTATGAATTATCCTATAAAAAATGAAACGTTATTTAAAATGGAAACAACTTCATCTCTACTTTTTCATCTTTCTTATTTGCTCTCTCTTCATAAGCAGACAAAAAAAACTACTCCCTCCGTCCCGGAGTATTAGACTCACTTCTTTTGGGCACATGATTTAAGGAATTGATATTTAAATAGTTAAAGTGGAGAGAGTAAAGTATGAGAGAGGGAAAAAGTAGGGGAGAGAAGAGAGAGAAAAGTAGGTGGAGAATAAAATAAGATAGATATTTTTTGCTAAAAGGGGAAATGAGTCTAATATGTTGGGACATCCCAAAAAGAAAAGTTGGTCTAATACCTTGGGACGGAGGGAGTACATAAAATTATGTTATGATTCTCAAATGTTTCATATTTAATGGGATAGAGATGTATATATAATTGGAGATGATTTAAGAAAAAAACTCAAAAATAAGTACACCATCTGTTCTATAGTAATGAAAGCATTTTTTTTCGACACGAAGATTAAGAAAAATTGTGTTAGGTAAGTAAGTTAAGTTAAGAGAAAATAAAGTGGAAAATGAAAAAGGTAGAGAGATGAAGAGAGTAAAGTATGTGTGGAAAAATATGTTGAATTTTTCTAAAAAGGGAAATGATTTTATTACTCTGGAACATACCAAAATGACAAAATAACTCTGTTACTATGGAACATACCAAAATGACAAAATGACTCTGTTACTATGAAACGGAGGAATATAATAGGAAAAAAAAACAAACATTCTCGTCTTTGTACCTTTGTCTTAATATAAATAGATATGTTTTGCCGATTCATGTATTGTTTACTTTAGTAATGAATTTTAGCCAATTGGAAGGACACCCATCGTATTCTGGAATAATATTGTTAGAATAGGTAAATACTTTTCATTTTAACTTAACAAAGTGAACATTATTCATCTTGAAACAAAAGGAAAATGGAAAAAAGGCTGTCCTCTTCAACATAATTTGTTGCACCTCAAGCCAAACAAAACAAACACACATAATCTATCAAGGTTATTCCATTCATCACTTTTGTAATTTATAATCTAAATAAAAAATAATCAGTCGCTAATCTTTTTCATCATCATCTACTACTACTAGTATTAACTACTGCCACTGTCTTAGTACTACACTACTACTCTGTATACCCATATTCTTTCTCTCTACTAAAAATATAATTAACGAAATCAATGCAAAAATCACCATTTAGTGATTCGGTGTATCCCGGCTTTTTTAATACGTCCACTCTTGTGGAAGCCTGAGTTCTTGACTCATAGCGGGTTCGGGCTGGCTTCTTCTTTGTTGTCCTCGTAGGAACGGCCCATTCTGGTTTCTTCTTTGCTTCACACTAGCACCTGCAAATTTTGAGAATAAGTTGTTAGCAAATACTCCCTCTCCCACAAAAAATACTCTTTTTCCTTTTTTGTTTTTTTATATACTCCATTTCATATCCCTTTTTTGGTTTTTTGATAAATGTACATATTTTTCTCTTCATTCTTTATTAATAATATTCTCTTTCGTTATCAATTTTGTATTAAAATCCCAAAATTGGGAGAGAATAATTAGTACTTTAATGCTGCATCTAACACAAGTGTAGAGAAATTAAAACAGCAAATGAGTGAAGTTAATGACCTGGTTTGTTCCGGTTTTGGGCGGGGACGGATCCTAATGTTCTTGGCAAAAAAACTCCGGTTCCGATTCGCTCTTTTTTAAGGGCAGTTTCTCCAAGGAAAACCGTTTTCATTGGTTGCTGCTGTTGAGACTGGTGCAAAGAAGGCCAGGACGCCATGGAACCTTGACTTGTTCCTATTTCTCGGTCGATTTGCCCCCACATGCTGTGATGCTGCTGAAACTGTAGCAAAATTTGAGATTCAGTTTGAAAAATAAAAAGAAGAAGACAGAGGGGACTAACATTAGTGGCTTGCAGGTGCAGAAAAGCGAGAGAGGCTTGTGTCTTGACAAAGGGCTTGATTTCATCAGCAATTCGCATCCTCTGCACTTGCTCTGCAGCAGCACATAGTAAATCCCAACCACTAATTTCCTTGGACGAAGAAGAAGCGCATAGAGTCGATTGTGGAGACTCCAATCCCTACAGCAATGAAAAATCACAAATTCAAATTCAAATTCAAACTCAAATTCAGCAAGTAAATATGAGAGAGAAGTAGAAACCTTGGAGGAGTGAGTGATAAAATCGTCTTCGTCGCTCTCGGTCCCGGTGGCTGAGCTCAGATCATCCGCCGCCTTGGTCTTGAAGTCCATGAGCAAATCATCGTCCGTGAGAATCTCTGAGGGTAGCCAGAACTCTCCATCGTGAAGCTCTTAGGCCATGGCAACTTTATCTGGGAGGCGGAGAGGAGATGGTGGGAAATTTATGTGTAGAGTGAGGGAGTTATATAAGGTGGGAACCCTAGAAGCGCGGCGGTGCCAACAAATACTTTGAAATACAGTTGTAGTCATGTAAGATGGTGGTGGGGTCCGCCTCTCACTAGGTTCCCGCATTTGGGCCCCTTTTTTCTCACTTGGGCCTATATTTTTCATGTTTTTTAAAAAAAATTCACTTTATTTTCAATAGTTAAATAAGTAGTTGTAACTTGTAAGTAGGGGGAATTAATGGTTAAGCAACACGAATTAATCCTATTGCATTATGAGCTCTTTATTTATGGCCAAATGTAGATTACTCTAAAATCTAAATGGAGTATACACTCTCAGATTCTATTCATTCTTTTCAAATTGCCGGTGTTTGATTATTATATGGAATACATAGTTATGTAGTACTTTCTCCATCTTTAAAAAAATAGATAACATTTGAAATTATATGAGTTTTAATACATAATTGGTGAAATAGAGAAAGATGGAAAGAAAAAAATGATTGGAGTATTGTTAGTAAAGATCGAGACCCACCTCTTTAGAGAGATTTTAAAAAAAAAATAGAATTGATACATTACAAAATAGCAAATATGATATATTTTTAAAGATTAGGTTGAAAAATGTGAAAGACAATATAGAATAATCAGAGAAATTAATTTTAAAGTTGTACAAAGAAGAGAAAGTATCACACACACATCTGTTATATAATTGTCTTAAAGTAATAACTAATTTTATTTAACATAATTAATGTTGAAATGTATGCATCAGTATGGGATCCATTTGAGTGATATTTTGAGCAAGGGGGATCTCCACGTCTAAAGTGGGCGCACAGTTTACAGTTTACAATACATTCTTAATCTTACTTCGTTGATAAATTCATAGTTATTGCTCCTTAAATTTGCGCGCTGAGTTTTGTTATTTGATAGAGAGGCGACTTTTTTAAAAAAAAAAAGCACCATGAATATGTTTTATGCAACAATCAAGTGTGTGTGTGTCTGTGTGTTACACACAAATATTAAGTAATGTGTGTCTTTGTGCGTGAATAAAAGTACTAGTAGTAGTAGTAAATGTTCATGCAACTCAAATGTTTCGTGCGTGGCTATACCGACAACAATTAATACAAAATTCAAAAAACATAAAAGAATTCATAGCAGGGTATAAAGTATTTTTATATCTGGATCAAGACTTAAGTGGTGGATGTTGATAATCCCTCAATTAAGGAAATGGCAGCATTAATAATTAGAATATGGAGAGAAGGGTGACAACGTGGTGGCGCCTTTGTGATTGGTGGAGTGATGTGGCGGAAGGAACACACGTTTGTCGTTATCCACGACTAACGTGCTTCATTATGCGTTGCATGTACACTTACAAATTAAGAAATAGTGTCTGGGTATTTTTAATTTAAGGTTTTCAGATTTTCTGCCTTTCACAATGCATGTAACACCCATCCTTTTCGTACTCTAATTCTATAAAATTTATTGCTTTTAATTATCGTGACATCAATGCAACAAATGAGCCATATTGTAAAATGTTCTTGCTATAATGATTGCTACATTAATTGGGGTTAATAATTAAGTTGTGGTGTGAATCATAGTTTATTACGAGTTGAGATGTTGATTCAAGTTTAGTACTTTTGTTTCGGACGAATTGATTTCATTTTGATATTTAATTATTTGGAATAACACTAAAGTACTGATAAATTCCATATGCGAGGTTCACAATCGATTTATCAAAATTGTGAATTTGATTGACTCAATTCCATGTTGGGTACGATAAATTAAATAAATACTGGAAATCTAATCTTTTGAAATACAATCTCTAGCTTAGTATTTAAATAAAACTAGTATCACGTCGTTTGTGCCATGCACAAATTAATATATTTTTAAAACATTAATTTTCAATTTTAAATTAATTAAATAAAATTAGAAAATCAATATTAACAATGAACAATATGAGTAACAATTTTAGTTATATCAGAATCAAAAATCTATACAAATCAATATTGAAGCATAATTGAAACAAATCGTAGTATAATATAATGCTTAAACATTAAATCATGGAGTAGGAAGATAGAAATCTATCACAATAAAGAATTAAACACAATGCATAATTATTCATCATTTTTAAAACTTCTTTATACACTACATTAACATTAACTTTAAAATTAAAATAAATCTCATCATTATAAACTAAAACTTTCAATTCTTCACAATTCGTCACTCTTAAACAGAACTCATAGGTAAAATAACTCGTTTGTCATCTTTAAAGCCGCCCACCTCACCTAAAACTATAATAAAATAAGAAACAAAATCAATTTGCAATACACAAAATCAATATGTATTAAAACGATCATCCGTAGAGCAAAGCATATATAAGATGAGACCCATGAAAGTACACAATCGAACAATTCACACCACATCCATTCGATGAAAGGACAAAAATGAAGAAGTACATTGACATTGTTTCTGAGTTATATCCCACTTGGGCTTCTGGCCTTGCCAGTGTGAGATTAGATTCATTTAGCTCAATTATATGAACTCTGAGTTCTATATTTATTCACATCTTAACCATTGTTGTTGTTGGCATTCATATGCATCATATAGCAACATCGGAAGAAGAAAGATGAAAGTACCAGTGATGCTGGAGGTCGACCTATGGGACCTGGTTTTAGTACATTTGTTTATGAAGAGGAATCGGGAACTGACTTGTGAGTACGCTAGTGTTATATGGCTTTCAGTCACATCGTCTCACTATATCATCTGTATTGTTGTTTCCAGTGGCGGACCCAGGATTTTAACGATGGGGGGTCCAAAAATAATTTTAAAAATAAAATACAAATATAAAAATAAAACAATAATGTTTAAATATTAAAGTCAAATACAATCATATCATAACATTTCTCTTCTATTTTTCATCTTCTGAAATTGCTGCATAATAGTTTCATTACTAACATGAACAAAGACATCCTTTTCAATGTAAGGAACTAAGCAATGATGTAACAGTTGATCTCCCATACTATTACGTAGAGTACTCTTGATGATCTTCATTACTGAAAAAGCTCTTTCCACTGAGGCAGTAGCAACCGACAAGATCAATGACAACTTGACTAACAAATAAACTAATGGAATATTTTTATACTTTCTTGTAGAAACCATCTTCTCAGCAAGACCACCAATCCCAAATACTTGTGAAAAATTTTCGTCTATCCGCACATCAAAAATAAAGCTTTCAAGTTGATTTTCAAGCTCTTTCAAAGCAACTCCAAAAAATTCTGATGGATAATAACTAGCAAGACGAAGCAGCTTCTCCAAATCAAACGCAGAAAATGAATCTCTAGGATCAAAACATGCCATACATGAAAGTAAGTCTGTGTTAATTTCACCAAAACGATGGTTTAACTCTTGAGCTTGCATGTCAATCACAGAATAAAATATCTCAACTCGATAATAGTGGAGATTCTTCCTTTTTTCAGCTCTACGGTTTACTTTTCCTCGAGGCACAAACTCATCTTCCATGTCAAGGACATTTATCTCATATTTGTTACAGAACTCAGAAACTTCATTAAGCAAACCCTCCCAACCTTCTTCCCTCAACATTTGCAAACGTGCTTTTTTGCTACCTTGACAAGATTCATTGCATTGACAATGTCTTGATCCTTTTTTTTAGCACTTGAGAGAGTTCATGTGTGATTCCCAAGATTTGCATCATAAGATGTAATACAAAGACAAACTCAAAGAGATTAATTATTGCTGACACATCATTAGCTTCAGCCCTATGTGGATACTCATGAACATTCTCCCCCACATATACAAGAACATCATTAATCGAAGAAAACAATTGCATCAAGTTGATAAGAGTACCATAATGCGAACTCCATCGAGTATCTCCAGGCCGCTTTAACGCCATCTCTTGATTCAATCTCTCCCGGTATGAATTTCATCACTTGCAATGCGCTCTAAAATTTTCTCTCTCTGCTTTTCTCTAAGTATATCTCTGCGCTTACAAGAACTTCCAATAACATTACACAAACGGTTGACAGTATTATAAAAAGACCCAATACTTGTATGCTTTTTGGCAACAGCGACAATTGTGAGTTGAAGCTGGTGAGAAAAACAATGTACATAATAAGCACTAGGATTTCTCCTAAGTATCAAACTTTTCAACCCATTGAATTCTCCTCTCATGTTGCTTGCACCATCATATCCTTGTCATCTCAAACTAGATACACTTAAGTCATAAGTAGATAACAAAGAATCAAGTGCCTTCTCCAGTGAGGTCGAACCGTGTCACTAACATGCACCACACCAAGAAAACGTTCCATAACACATCCATTCTTGTCCACATATCGCACCACAACACCCATTTGCTCTTTGACAGATATATCTCGACACTCATCAACTAATATGGAGAAAAAATCATTTCCCATATCTTGTACAATGACTTTTGTTGTCTCAACAGCAAATGCATTTATGATGTCTTTCTGAATTCTCGGTGATGTTAGTTTGAGATTGCCAGGAGCATTTTTTAGTACAACACTAGATATCTCATCGCTGCAAGAGGAAATAACTTTCAAAAGCTCAAGAAAGTTACCTTGATTTAAGGATCCTTCAGACTCATCGTGTCCGCGAGAAGACATTCCTTGCATGATAAGATAACGAAGACAAACAACCGTTGCATTTAATCTGCAGCGATAATCAAGCTTCGATTGTGTTGACTGCTTTGATATAGAGACTTCAATGTGTTGAGCTTGATTCATCAAATCCTGACATGCTAATCTACACCTATTATGAGCACTTGTATGATTTCCAACATGATCTCGTAACCTTTCTTTCTTTCCCCAAGTAGTAAATCCCTTTGATACAAAGGCATCTTGTCCATTTCTGTGGAGTCTTGAGAAAAGATAGCAATATAAGCAGTAAGCAGCTTCCTTTGAAACACTATACTCCAACCAAGGCTTAAATTCATCAAACCAAAGTGAGACAAATTTACGTTTTCGATTTCCATTACTTGTAGAAAGGAAATTATGGTTGCGTGGTTGACATGGACCTCTTAGCAAATAAGCTCTACGAACTTGTTCTATTGAGTTTGGTGGATAACTCATTATGTCAGGTCGTTCTCCGGGATCACTTGGAAGCTTCTCTAAATCAACTTTATCATTGTCTTCATTCGGTAACTCTTGAGATTGGAGAAGTGCGGGTTCATCCTCTAAATCGACTTTATCTTTGTCTTCAATCGGTAACTCTTGTGGTTGGAGAAGTGGAGGTTCATTCACTGACGAAGATGAGACCTCGGCAATAGGAGAAACTTTCTTGAAATAACGATGCATTTATCTATATAAAAGAAAATGCACAATTCAATAAATGCATATTAGAAACTTAAATTGCATCTACATAAAATAAAATGCACAATAAGTACATACATATTAGAAACTTAAATTGGAAACCACTACTAACTCATTGAAACATTACAAAATGAATATAATACTCAATTTGGCAATCCTAAATAAACAAAGTAAGATATAGAATAAAAGAAAGATGAACAAATATTATCTAAATATTATTCACAAACAAACAATCACAAACAAACAAAGTAAGATATATATTTTTAAAGCTCAAACACGAAGACACCCCATTTTTAAATAAAAAGCAATTTTCTCTTACTCTGATTTAGGAAGTGCCGAATAGTTCTACTATTCTAGGAATTGAAATTGTGAAAATGCCGTGCTTTGATTCTATTGTATAAACAATAATTTTTTAAAGTAATATACAAAAGTGTATTGGAGAAAGAGGGAGGAAGAATTGCGGCGGGTGACATCTGGAGATGAGAAGAGTCCATTTAACTCACATAGGTTAACCACAATATAATATTAATTAATATTTAATTTAATTTTAATGTGAAATTACTAAAATACCCCTGATTTTTTTTGAAAATGTTGGGGGTCCCATGGCCCCCCCATGCCCCTTCTTATGTCCGCCTCTGGTTGTTTCCATGTTTCCTAGCTTCCACGGTGACATAGTAAAACCTCTCAGTCACTCCACTTAATCACACATGATATAGTAAAATTTTCCACTAACTCTACTTAATCACAATTTAACTGCCTTTAAATTATATATATTTAATTTATCATAATTTTTAAAATTAAATGGAAATTTTGTAAATTTTTCCAAAACTCTCATTTTATATATTGTATAAATACAAAGAGTCCTGAGCCCAAATTAATTAATTTAATTCCTATGCTTAGTGAGCCCAATTAGAGAATGAATTTCTTGAGCCCAAAGTCTCTCTCTTTTGTTTCCAACGCCAACAACTCAATACTCTCACCTCATACATGCGTTCCCTTCGTTAAATTTGCAATCCATCAACTAAATTGATAAGCTATTTGATTCCCCTTTGACTTAAGTCTAAAAAGCCAAGAGAGTGTAAAAAAACACTCAAGTGTGAATGAAAAAGTCAAGAGAGTGGAGGGGGTGACAGAAAAGGTAAACATCAAATGAGAGAAAAACCACAAGTACAACTAAGTGAAGGGTGCTTGTTAGATTCTAGGGCCAACCTTGGGTGGGCATTAGATAATCATTTGCCTTTTGCCCTTGGCGAGGATTATAAGTTTTAACCCACTAACACTTCTTGTATGTCTTTTTGTGTTGAGGAGCCTTTTGTAGTTAGTAAAATTGATGAAATGGAAGTGACGCAACATGTTGCACATGGTTTGGAAACTACCTCACCAGTGAAGGATCAAGAGGAACAAGGGCAAGTCGATGAACTCTTTGCCCAAGGTTCAAGTGCATTAGCTTTGTCTCCTTTTGATGCTCTCTTGAATGTGATTGGATTTGAAAGGCTAATTGGTGTTGATAGATTTTTAATTGATGACTTGTGTGATAAGTGGTCTCATGAACTTGAATCTTTGAATGCTAAATCTATCTTTACATCATATGATGATCCTTTCTTGAGAAATTCAGGCATTGATAAGCATGTTATTTCTATTGTGGGTTCTAACTTGAAAGATGGATTGCATGCTAAAATGTCGAAGCTTTTATTTGTTTGAAATTTTGAGCTTCATGAATATGTGAATGAGAATAGTAAAACCAAGTGAAGTGAAGTTGTTGATGACTTTAAAATTTGCTATGTATTCATTGCAAAATAGCAAGACTGATGTAAACCAAATAGATGATTATGTAACTCTAATATTTCTTGCATTTTTAGTTAAATCATCTGTATATGTCAATTAGTAATTCAAATTTGACTATCTTTTGTTAATTGATTTTTGTACGCAAGGAATGGGGTTATTTGGTTTATTAATTGATTTATAAAAGCCTAATTTATATTATATGTTTTCTTGGCAGGAAGTGCTGTAATATTGAAAAGGCACTCCAATTGAGGAAAGAATGAAGTGCTGTAATATTGAAAAGACACTCCAATTGAGGAAAGAATCGCAAGGTTTAAATGAAAGAAAATAATATTTTAATGAGATTAATATCTATTCCCAAAAGAAAAAAGAAATAGAAGGCGTGACTTTTACTTGGGCAGAAGGAAATCAAAAATATAAAAGGGGAGCAGACGCCACTTTTGAAGGCAGGGAGAAACGGAGACGACATAGGAGAGAAGAAATTGAGATACTTCCATTGAGCAATTGAGGAGAGGAGCGATTCTGAAGGAATTGAGCGTGAGCAGACGAAGAGAGAAAAGAAAGGAGAAAATTCCAGCAATCATCTACTCCAAATTTACTCTATGATTTGTAGGGTTCTATCTCCATTTATCATTGTTCTTGGTTTGATTGTGTTAGGCTAAGAATCTTGTGTTACTCCAAACACGTAGTATGACATTTTGATTTCGTGATTTATTCTATGCTCGGTTTTATCTCATGTTCATTTTTACCACTTATTTGATTGAATGGATTTATTACTTTAGGTGCATCTTTAGTGATAATTCTATAGTCTTGATTTAATGCCTCTTTAGCTTGAATTGAGATGGATTTTAGTAGTAATGAATTATCAATTGGAATTGTTTAGATGACAACTTGATATTGAATTTTGATCTTAATTACAATTGTACTTTGAATCTCGCGCTTCTGTGTTCTTAGGATCATTGAATTTGGTTTAAAGAGTAAGTGTTTAGCTATTCTTTGACTGGTTGATGTTTAGCATGTTTAGTGCTTGCAGGTTGAATAATTTTAATTGTCCTGAATGTATGAGATAGAATTGAATGCATAGGATAAATTCGTGTCTTGTCAGCAAGTGTTTGGAGTAACAATTGTCTCACTTGTGTTAATTTGAATTCAACTTTGTTTTCATTGTTTTGAGAAAGGAAAATTTTAAACGAAAACCTTCATCTTTAATGTTTTTTATTTTATTTGGAGTTAAACAAACTTACCTTCCATGTGGATCGACATCTTAAATTACTACACACGAAGCTGTATTCTTGCAGTTAAGTGGTAATATTAGGGATAATTTTGTGAACTTGAGTGCAAATCTATTTTGACTTAAAAGACCTAAAATTACACATCAAAGACCATTCAAGGGAATTGGACTAATCTATGGTCGTTTTGTGAAGGATTTTTCTACTCACATGGCTTTTGTGGATTGTGTTATGATTAATGGTATAAAAATGTCTTGTTTTCATATTTGTGCTCATGTTTTGAAATTATTGGAGCAAATGCTTGGGGCTTATTTTATTAAGAATCTTATGGTACTTGTTTCTTTCTACAAGTTTCATATGCATGATGTTGTGCTTATGTTTTATGTTGAGCATAAAGGTGTATGGATATATTGTTCCCTTATTTTTGATCATTTCTTGAAATTATTGAGACAATGGGGTGAATTCCATTTTTATAATCTTGGGTTGTTGATTGATATATCTTCTTGCATGCTTGATGTGAATTGTAATGAACCCACTTTATATGTCGGACAAGAGCTTATCAATTTGTGGTGGAGTAGTCCTTATTTGTGCAAGAATGATGTATATTTAGTTGAAGAAAATCTTTCATTGCATGATCTTGAGAATATGAATTTTGTAATTATGCCTATCTTAGTTAATTTCAACTTTGCACATTATGAGGATCCTTTCTTGTGGATGCCTAGTCTTGATGAGAATGCCAAATCTTTTGTAAAGATGTTCAAGAATTTGGGTATAGATAGTGTGGGGATGATAGAGCCAAATGGAAACAAAGTGTTTGGGACATGTGTGTTTTGACATGTTAATTGCTTTTATTGCATATCAATCAAGCCTTTCAACGCAATTGAGATGGTTTATGGTCTTTTTGCTAAAGACTTTATTTCTAATGGTCTTGTTTGGAATTTCATTGTGAAAGAATGTATAGACTTATGTGCACCCAAATCTTGTGCCTACTTTTTTAGATTATTTGAGTATTGGCATGAAGGATATCTCGATGACTTTGTTTGTTTTATTATGAGGATAATAATTTGAAAAATTTGTATGGAAATATTTTTATAGGCTTGCCCTCTATGGATTGGTTTTGGACATGAAAGAATTCATGAATTTATGTTCTCATACTTCTTGTGACTTGGTCATGAACTTAATGGAGCATGAATATATGTTGGATTGGCATTTGGTTTTGTGCTTGATCATAGACTGATAGACACCTTATTGGTGCGATACCATCTTTTGGAGTTTGTAGTGGTCCTAATCCCCATCATACTATGATATTTGATTTGCTCTTGCTTAATTTTAAAGGTATGCGAGATCGGGATTTGAGGAAAAATCATTTCCAAGGAGAGGAGGATGATATGACCACGTGTGCCGGACATCAATAATCACTTCGACGACGTGAGCCGTGGATAGATTGGGGCCAAGGATGAAAGAGAAGGCACTTCCACGATACTACAAAGCTCGATGGTCTCCCGAGGATGATAGGAAAGGAAAACACTCGGATTTGAGGATAAATCATTTCCAAGAAGGAGAGAATGATATGATCATGGGAGCTGTGCGTCAAACGTTTCAGCCGCAGCTGGATTCCAAAAGTAACCGGCCTATTGAAATGACGTCCAGATGCTTATCAAAGACCACAAATGTCTTTGTCTTTGAAAGAGGATCGCGTGAGTATCTTGCACAGCTCAATCGGAGTCCAGAGGAGAGAGTTATGACCAATTTACGAAAGCTCCGCGCTGAGGAGCGGATGGTCCAGAGAGAACGCTCAACCGGGCGTTCTATGATCTAGAAAACACTCGGTCGGGCGTTTTTGTCCGATTTTAGGAATTGAGGTAGAAAGTTCACTCGGTCGGGCGTTAGCACTGTTTAGGCCGATTTTATCCATTTTTTAGGCTTTTTCTTTGATTTTCAACCCCACCTATATATAGTCATTTGTGAGACTTTAAACAAAAAGTTGATTGATGATTGTTGAATGTTAAAAGACTCCTATGGAGCATCTCTTTGTGAGATTTTTTCCAATTCCTACTTGTAGGTTTCTTGATTTTTGTCTACTAGATTAAGTCAAGTAAATATATACATTTATGGTTGTGTATCCATAATTGTGGAGCCAATGGAGTTTTTGTCTTGGTGAAAGTAGTCAGGATTGTCCTCATTTTCTTGTGGGAGATCTTAGGTTCCAAGGAGGATTCCTCCCACTATACACTTCTTTCCATTTCTTCCCTCTTTATCCAAATCCCTTTTAAATCTAGTTTTTGAGACTAGACTCACCTCTCTTTCATATCTTTCATTAAAAATTGAAATTCAAACATTATTTATGGCACATCTTAGTAATATAGAAGGGTTTAATCATAGAAATCCTTATCACTGTGACAAACCTTTATTCTAATTAGGATGTGACATCTATCCACCATTTATTTAACTTGCATCTAACCTCACTAAAATGTTATATCATCGACTTTGTATATTGGGCCATTGAGTGAAATTTTATGAGCTTATTTCTCAACTTGTATCCAACCTCATTAAACTGTAATGTTATATCATCGACTTTGGATATTGGGCCATTGAGTGAAATTTTATGAGCATATTTACCAATTTTAAACTAAGCCCACGGATCTGATTACTCACTACTCATTGTATAGTACATAACTCTTTCTCAAACAAAATATTAGATGATAAATAATCTCTCCGTGTTTTTTCTAACTCTGATAATAAATTCGCATGATATCGCCTCAAGAAAACGTATGAGATCTTAATTTTAGTTTTGTAACTATTCATTTTCATTTTTATCCCCTATCAAATTCAATTTTCTTACTATTCACGCTTTCTTTCGTTCACCAAATAACTCAAGCCAAATCACCATCAAAATTTGAAAAAATAGACAAGAAGTCAGCATATAAACATGGAGTATATCATTACAACTGAATCAAAACTATACATATATCATATATATATCGAAATATGTTATTGAAATTTCCAAGGAAGACAATGAAGTTTGGAGCATGATCCGTTCCACGAAGATGTACATGATTCTTCAGCGCTATCACAACACTTGCATACCACTCCCAGTGTTGCAAATGTTTTCTTATCACCTGTTCATATCATCATCATCATCATCATGTTGGGATTATTTGACACAAATAAGGAGCACCATAGTTATTTAGGAACTGATCTTGGAATATGTTTCCTCCATCCGCCACTTAAACAACCCTTTTAATTCGGCACGGATTTTAAGAAATTGTTTAACTTTGTGAAGAAAGGTAAAAGGGAGAAAGCGAGTGGAATATCGGACCCATTTAAAATACTCTCTCCTTCTGCGAAAAATAGTCTCATTTTGCTATTTTGTGATGTCCAAAAAAATAGTTCCATTTCTAAAAATGAAAAGTTTTTCTTTCGTACTTCACCACTTTTTCTCCTCATCTCTATTACTTACCTACATTTTCTCCGTCTTTTTTACTTTTCCAATTTTTTCATTAAAACCTATGTCGTAAATGAGACTATTTTTTATGCACGGAGGAGTATTAGTTTTATAATAAAATGTGAGTGTAAAAAATTGGTGGAATGTGAGGTCCAAATACTAAAAGTGGAATAATATAAATAGTTCTGTAAACTGTGAACAACTCAAAATTGCAAAATGGTTATTTAAATGGTGGACATAGGAAGAGAAGAGAGAGAAAAGTTGTTACCTTGTTGAAATCGGAAGGGAATTGTCCGTATTGCTTCACCTCTGCTGGTTTCTTGAATTGCTAAACATGCTACAAGCAAAATCAAATAGATGCTCTTCCTCGTCTGAAACAAGCCCATAGATTCTGGATGGGGGTTTCGTCTTAAAAAATTTATGAGTTTGAGTCCTGGTGGGTGGTGTGAGTGATTTGATTTTTTTTGGTGAAATTATAAAGCAAGTCGATTTCTCTACGGGTCTTTTATTAGAGAGCCACCATGTCTAGAAGCAGAATCCATACAACACACATTTTTACACTAAATAATCTGTCAATATTACAATTTGGGGATTAGGCAAACGTCAACATAACAAAATAACACGCTTTCTACCGTGTTTTTTCTATTATTGCATATATTATAAATTTATTTACTCAAGAAATATTATATTTTTATATCCATCTTTGTCACTATAATAAAATTATCTTATGATAGCGACACTAACAATACCAATTAAAAATAGCATGTATCGCTATTACCATAGTCCACCGAAAAAATAAATAAAAATAGTACTCTCTCTGTCTCTCAAATTTTGATATGGTTTGCTCCGGCACGGGTTTTAAGAAATATAATGGAAAGTAAGTTAAAAAAATTGGTGAGATGTGAGTTCTACTTTTAAAGTATTAGTTTTATATTAAAATATGAGTATGAATGAGTTAGTGGAATATGTGGTCCACTATCAAAAATGATAAAAAGTGAAGTGTGTTAAAATTTGAAGAACGGACCGAAATAGTAAACTATGTCAAAATTTGGGGGACGGAGGAAGTACAACGTAAAATAATGCCTCTGGAAAGCAATGGTACTAATATAAGCATGAATACTATAAGTATATTTTAGAATTTGGCTTAAAAATCAATGCACGATAGAAAAACAAATCAAATGAATGAAAACAACATAATAGCTGGTACACTACAAATTAATTAGAGCAAATAGCAAAAAAATAAATAAAGTGTCGTCGTACCTTATTGATTAAATATTAGACACTATCAAATATTGATTAAAACTATTAATTTGTTATTTAATAGTAATTTGTAATTAAAAAAATTTATTGATATTTGAAAATCAAAATTTAAAATTTAATTTTATAAAATTAAATCTAATATTGAAATAAAGAAACAAAGTGAAGGATGACAAAAGGGAAGAAGAATGATAATTTTAAAATAATATCAGATTTAGTACATCACTGAAATATTATCATATTTAAAATGTAAAAAGACCAAATTGCCCAAATCCCCCAAAACCCCCAAAAGTGTATATTCGTCACGAAACAGTGAAAAAGGACCATTTTGGAGATAAACGCTTAGTCCAGGGTTGTCTGGGGATATTTTGAAAGTCCAGGGTTCATTGGCGAGATAAACACATAGTTCAGGGACTAATTTTGTAGTTCACTCTTTAAAAAAATAGTTAATTATATTATAATTTTGATATTTTTCTCAATTGTCTCATAGAAAAAAATACATCATTTATGCATCTAAATTTATCAACGTAATGCATAAATATATAAAATTAATGATATAATTGACTAAATATATTTAATGACATTCTTAAATAATTGAATGATTTGTTCGAATAAGAGTATTTTTCGTTTACTAAAAGTATATATAATTTCCCCAAACATTATAGGAGAACTAAGAAAAATGTCAAAAATTATGATATAATAATTGACCATTTATTGGAATTACTGAATTTGATTAAATTTTATGATTTTTTAGGTCATTTACTCAATTAATTACGTCAAACAAGTACTGTAGGAAAATATTTTTTGTAGTGAGTGTCTTGCAACTAAGCACAATGCCTCATTTTATTCAGTTCAAGATATAGAGGCTTAAAGTGTCACGACCGTATTTTGCTAAGGATAGCGAAAACGGGTAACCCGTGACTAATAAGAGGGAAACATGATTTTCAGTATACCAAACCTAACATAATGTAGTACAACTTGATGTAAATTTCTTCCCAGATGATGTATCAGAAGAAAATTATTGTACCCTAATGATGCAGCAGCAAGTTTTCCATGTAATTGATGTAACGGAGAAGGATGTTCTTAACTAATGTACAAGTATGCATGTATAATGTATCATTTACTCTAGGAAATTTAGTTCAATACAGGAGGCACCGAGTTCAGGGTATTAGGTCAATATTAGGGTTTTGTTTTCTCTTTTATCAAGGAAGATTGAACTTGGGATACCCATTATCTAATACTCCATCCATTCCACCCTAGTTGAGTCATTTTTTCATTTTGGGAAGTTCTTTCATAATTGAGTTATTTCCATGTATGGTTGATAGGACTCGATTCGGTGTGTTGTGTGCTTTGTTTTCGTGCTCGTGATATGACACATGCAGATGAATCCAACCAGGCAAGAGGATACCTAGACCTAGTTGATAAGGCTCGTTTCATGCATTGATTTTGGGTTAAAATTCTGTGCATTTGGGCTGCTAATCTATATTTTTGAGTTCAGGTGCGTAATAAATCTGCCGAACCAAGGAGTTTAAGTTACTTGACCTGGCAGATGCAAAAGAGATGAAATTGAAGTGAAATTCAAATGTCGTCGTTCAGACTTGGAGGATCAGAAGTTGGCGACAGGAGCAGATAGGATCAAAGAGTAGATATTTTAGAGCATCTTATTCAAGGGCACAAGCGTAAAATCACCAAAAGGATGCCATAGGGATCAGAACCTCACCTATATAAAGAGCTCAACCTTGATAAGGAAGGCATCGCTTTTTACACACACACTCTCTTAGCTCACTTAGGAGGTTCCTTGTTTCATTCCTGTTTTTTTCACACTTCAAATACTCATTTCACTTGCTGCGCACTTGGAGATGGGGTGATTTCTGGCCGCCGTCGTGGTTCTCATCGTTTTGCTGTTGTGTAACAATGCCTTGTGAAGGCGAAGAAACAATATTTACCTTGCTTTGTTTGGTTTGCTTTTCGTTTCAAGTACTTTGTGGTTTTTAAGTTTCGTAACTCTAGTTTCTGACTTTGATCTGCTGGATTCGAACCTATTTCTCGTTATTACGGAAGTTTATGTTGGTTTTTTTTGGATCTAGCTGAGTTGATGTTTATTTCTTGCTTTTCGCTTTCGTTCTTGTTGATTGTTGGATGTTTGGAGCTGAGATCTGTTGGTATGTTGTTGGAGGCTGTGGATTTACATATGTAGGTGTTTGGATTTGTTGAATCGTGGTGGATTTGAGTTGGAGTTTCGTAGATCTGGTGTTTGCCGTTTACGTTTTGCATGAGTATGGCTATTTACTTTTTGTTTCTGCATTCTCTAGGTCCAGTAGCGTAGATCTGTTAGTTTCGGCTTCAATTTCTCGTTTTAAGTTTAGATCTGAAGTTTGTTCTATTTTTATGGTGTTAAATGCTTTGTTCTTTCTGATATTCTCGTTTGATTCATGAAGAAGATGAAGTTTGTTGGTAGTTAGAATCAGATCTGCTTTTGTCAGTACTTTCTGCATGTACTTTTGCTTTTCTGCATGTTCTCCCAGACTCTGTCAGTATTTTCTGCATGTCTTTTTACTTTTCTGTTTACTTTTTCAGACCCTGGTCGTTTAAGGAAATTTGTCCCTATTATTTGTTTTGCTTTTGTTTGTCCAAATTAGGAAAGTCTGTCTAGTCCGTTAACTCCAGTTGTCTTAAAACTCTCAAATATTTCGTTTCTCAAAGTCATGCATGTTCCGTACGTTACCATTTCCTAGATCCAGTAGGTAGAGTAAAATAATTTTAAATCTCTCAGACGCAGTAGTTTTAGTACTCAACCCACAAATTGCATGGCAGCAGCTAACCCCCCCTTTTCCAAAACATCCCAAATACAGTTTCGTAACACATTCGTCCTCGTGAGATCGATCCTTTACTTCCATGTGCTAGTTGTAGTATAGTGGGTTGAGGTTTTTGAAGAAATAGAGTGCATCCAATGACCCCTATCTGATAGTTTCATGATCTTCTAGCCTCGGAGATCTATTCGAATCCTCTAGACCTGTTAGATTGAGAGATATCACATACTGCACTGCGCGTTTCTATAACTCTTCACTAGTCATATCATTGGACACTTGTCCAAAACTCTATCAAAACCTTAACCCACTGACTACTACTAGTATAGAGGAGTAAGGATTGATCCCACATAGATTGATGAGATGTAATACACTTGTGAAGATATTTTGGAAGGATTTCCTGCTGCCACACAATTTGTGGATTAAGACTTAACTTCTATTACTTGGAATGGAACAGGATTCCTAACTAAACTGGCCAGAAAACCAAGAATGACACAAAGTAGACATGTTCGATGTTCCTTCAACATTAGCAAAGAAAATGCAAAAACGAAGGTTTCAAAATGGATAAGGTAACTGGAAAACTCCTAAGGTTCGAATGTGAGACATAACTCCTACATTAGCCTAGACAATGAAAAGGCGACAAGGGACCATAGTTTCTAACTAAGCGACGTTATACTAAAAAGCTTAAAATTGTATGTTGGTACAAAGAGTATAAAGCAAACTAGAATTAAATGCAAAGCGATTTCCTAACATCTTTGTCCCCACGATTCAACTAATGGAAAACTAAAACCTCCATTGATGAACACAAAATCGAAAAATCAAACTACAAATCCTAAAAATACGTACGAGAGCTAAACACGTAAATGAAAGTTCTACACAAATTGACTTGCATGAGTGCCTAATAGAATGTTGTTGAATGGTAAATAAAACATATCTTGGAAATCTTAACTCATAAACTCATTCAATTACTTGAGAAACGATAGATGTAACTCAAATATGTATAAATCAACCGCTAAAAGCATCCAAGAATAAATTACGAAAAGAGATAAACGCACACCAACAAAAACCTTCAACTAGATTAGCACGTGAATCAAGATCCAAAAGCTCAAAACAATGGTTACAAGTACAATAGATTAACTAGAGAATTTTTTCAGATTCCAAATATCAGCAGAATGTAAATCAAAAGCAAAGCAAGACTGAAATATAAATTGTTTCTTGCTCCTAAAACCAGATGGACTGATAAGCGGGTTAAAATGACTCCTTCATGATGAACTTCTTGCTCAAAACTCTTGGCCTTTATTCCATGATTGTAGGAACTCGAAACTTCTTCTACATGTTTTCCCTTCTATTTATAGGATGGCTTGGCTTCAATCCTTATGGATATCTTCTTCATATTTTGACAATTTTGCCCCTTCCGAGTAGGCAACTCCTAGAAACTTGCCACGTCAATTTACATCGTTTTGCTTCACTTCCACTTGATTCTTCTTCAACACTTCTTTGCACACCTTCCTACCCCTTTCCTGCACACTCAATAGCTTGTTTGCACATATTATCTATTTAAACACATCAAACTGATCGGCAACCAATGCACAAAACACGCCTTATTTATATGCTCGGATTTTTTTGCACTGTTTTAATGTCTTTATTTGGTCTGTTCTGAGTGTCAAAGTTGCACTACATGTCCATTAATTGCATATTTTATCTATTTCGGTATTTTGATGTGTTTTGTGAAAAATGTGCATATTTGAGCCTAAAAAGATAGCTAAAAAGTCAGCTGCAACCCAGCCAGTGACTGCAGGGGGCCACCGACCACTGAGCCAGTAGCGGTCCGCTCCGGAAAAATTGTGCTAAAAAGAGAAACACGCCCAACGACCACTGGAGCATGCGCAGCGACCGCTCCAAAAGATCCAGAAGCTACGGGATGATTGCTAGCAGCCGCTGAAACAAGTGCAGCGACTGCTGTTCAAGAGGCAGAGGCTACAGATCAACCCATAGAGACCGTTGGCCAAGGTGCAGCGGCCCGCTGGAAAAACGTGGCGCATAAATTTGACCTACTTTCTTCCCAAGATTTACTATACATGGCTACTTTTTGCCTTAATTGAGGATGCACGAATTTATGGCTATATATACCCCCTCAAACATCTTCAACACAGATCTTCTTTTTGCTGCATAAATCCAAAGCATAATATTTGAGAGTTCATCTATGTTCATCAAAGTGCAAGGGTTTTGTAGAAGGATTCAAGAGAAGATCAATGCTATAAGGATTCAATCTTTGGGTTTATTTGTTTTAGTTCTTATTTTCTTTATGATTTCTCTACAAACTATGTTTTTAGATAATTCCACCATATGTAACTAAATTCATAAAATTCTAGGGATGTGCTAGTAACGACTTTGGTTTTAATATCCGTTTTGTTCTTACTTCGTTTCTATTCTAAGTTCTGGATAATTGCTTCACGTTTGATTGACACATTCTTTGATGATCTAATTGTCTTGATACATAATCGTGAGAGAAGCTTGACGAGTTAGAACATCTTAGTTGACACTACAATTAGCTTCCCTTAAAACGACGTTGATAATTGAGAGTGAGGACTTTTCAAGGGTCTTAGGAGCTTTTGGGAGTTACAAATATAGGATTGACGCCCTTAGTGAAGTAATCTATGTTTGTATCGCATGAGCAAAACTTAGACGACTCGTCCTACTAAGTAAAAACTGTGCTAGGGTGTTGTAGTTGGAATTTGTATAACCATAGCTGCGAAAGCACATCTCTTGAATTCCCTAATCTCATCTGATTTATCTCTGTGTTTTATCTGCTTAAGTTGTTTACTTCTGTTTTCAAAAGTTTTTATTATCAAAAATTCAAAAATCTTTCGTTTTCCAAATAGTAGAAGAAGCTTGGGTTTGTTATCCGGTACTGACCATTAGTGATACGCTCGGATTTTGCATGGTTTTAACGCCATTATTTGGTCCGTTTTGAGTGTCAAACTTGCATTACATGTCCATTATTCGCATATTTTATCCATTTTGGTATTTTGACGTGTTTTGTGGGAAATGAGCAAAATAAAGCATAAAAAGGGCATAAAAAGGTGAATTTCCGGAAGCTGGAACTGAAGGGACGCCCAGCGGGCCACTGCAACATGCGCAGCGGTCGCTGCAAAGACTCCAGAGGACGACTGCTGGGAAAACGCGGCGCGCGACAGTTGACTTCAAACTCAATTTTCCAGCGCTCCTGAAGTCCGATCAGGGCGCTCTGCACACCATTCTCTTCATCTTGAAAAGAGCTTCAAGTTGGTACTGGGATCACCTCAATCGAAGTTATGTGGATAGAGTTATGGCCGTTCTACCAAAGTCGCACAAAGCTGTCAACTGCAGTGTAGGCGGAAATTTAAAGAAGGAAAGAAGATATTACCTTGTGAAGCCAAAAGTTTTCCTTCTACTATGGGGAACGAAAATTACATCTTTCCTAATGCTTGGAGGAAACTTATTACCAAAACTAAATCCTTCTCAAGCCTATATATTGATGCACTATTTTTTAGCACTATAAATACCTGCAAGTATACAGAACATATATAGTATAGCCAAATGTCAGTACCGGGATATCGAATACGGGGAAGGCAAATACAAAGTGTCTATACTCTACTAACACTCAATTACTATTTGGAAGAACAGAAGGTTTGTGAAAACTTTTGAAAACAGAAAATATTTGAAAACAATTAACAACTAGATGTAAGCAAAACACAGAGACAATCGATAGAGATAAGGGACAGGGATGTGCGTTCACAGTTATGGTTATACAAATTCCAAACTACAATACCCTAGAACAGTTATTACTTTGATAGGACAAGTTACCTAGCTTATGCTCATGCGATGCAAACGTTGATTACAAAATTAGGGTTGTCAATCCTAACACGTAACTCCATGAAGCTCCTAAGACCCTTGAAAAGTCCTCACTCTCAATTAACAGTGCCGTTTTAAGGGAAGCTAACTGTAGCATCTACTAAGTGGATCTAACTTGCTAGAACTCTGTCACGGTTATGAAGCAAGCTATATTAAATCATACTCAATTGTGTCACTCAATCATGCAGCATCAAGACTAACTTAGGGAAGAAACAAAGTAAAAACAAAACGGATATTAAATAGAAAATTGGAATTGTATAACCAGAGTCGTTACTAATACATCCCTAGAATCCTATGAGTTTAGTTACACATAATGAAATAAGCTAAACACATAGATTGAAAGGAAGACAATTTGACATAAAACTAAAGCAAATAAAACCCGTAAGTTGAATCCTTGTCGTTCTTGATGTTCTCGAAATCCTTCTCCAACTCCTTGCACAAGTGAAGTACTCTAGCTCTTGATCTCTATGAATTATTTTGCAAGTAGAAGCTCTCTCTTTTTTATGAAGCTTGAGGTCTTATTTATAGGGGAAAGTCAATCCTTGTTGTAGAAGGAAAAGATCTCCAAAATATGGTAAATCTTGAAGCAAATTTAGGGCATCTCGGATTCGCTACTTTTCTCCGGCGGGCCGCCGCACCTTGGCCGGTGGTCATTGCATTGGAGTCCAGAGAGTCTGTCTCTTCGGCGGCGGACCGCCGCACGACTTCCGGCGGTCGCCGAGCGAGTCTTCTCTTCCAAGCATATTTTTCCGAGGCGGACCGCTGCATTGATCTGCCCGCCGGGCGCCGGCGGTCGCCGCACACATCCGTGGCGGTCACCGGTCGCCGTCTGACTCCCGATTTCTGGACTTTGCGTTTTGGCTCCCTTTTTCGGCTTAATTATGCACATTTCTCACAAAACACGTCAAAATACCAAAATAGGAAAAATATGCAAATAATGGACGTGTAGAGTGACTTTGACATAAAAAAGGACCAAATAACAGCCTTAAAATAGTGCAAAATCCGAGCGTATCATATATACCCCATAACCTTATTCATAGAATTCAACAAATTCATAGCCCCCAAAAGGGGAGCCTTCATGGCTCCTCCCTCCATTCTCCAACCCTAATTCCTCCATCCATCATTCCATCACCATTCTTGGAGATTGAAGCAAGGCAAGAGGAGCATGGAGACTTCAAGATTCATCCTTGGGTTTTGTTTGTTTATTTCATGTCTCGTACTTTAATTATTGTTTTAGTTCATTTGTCTATGGATTGCTAAACAATAGAATTTTGAGGTTTGACAGTATTTGACTTTTATGTTGTTCTTTTTATATTTAATGTTCAGAACTCGTTTCCACATGATTTTTCTTGAACTTTTGTTCGACTAATTGGCTGTTACCTTGATTATTGTCAATCTTTGATCGGTGATAGCTTTGATTGGTTTATCTTATATGTTCATACAATAATTGTGACATGAGTATTGATGCATGATAGGGAGAAATCGTGGTAAAACTTGAATCGGATGAACGTAGAACTAATTAGAATAACTAAAGAGTTTGTGAAATCATTATTCTTGATATTCCTCTATTTGTCTAATTTTATCTTCTTTGCTTTTATTGTTTAACTTTATTTATTTAAGCTTAGTTAAATCAAAACTCTTGTTTCTCTAGATAGTATTTGACGCTTAGTACATAATAGTCAGTTGCAATTATATTCCATGTGTTCGATATCCCGGTACTGACCTTTAGCTATACTAGATCTACCCTGTATACTTGCAGGTATTTTTAGTACTAATAAATAGTGCATCAATTAGCTATACTATTTATACCTTGTATACTTGCAGGCAATTTTAGTGCTAATAAAAAGTGCATTACTTATCAAACTGCTCACACTTAACATATACTTGTCCTCAAGTATGAAGAAACAAGTCAATAAAAACAGATAAAACGAGTTCAGGTGCATGGTTAGTTCACCCATCTGACCGACAATAAAACTGACTCAAAAAACAAAAATACTCTAGACTTAACTAAATAAATACTAAAACACAAGCATATTAACAAATACACACATGCTATTCTCAACAGGCCCTCTTTCAAGTTCAGGATCAATCAGGCGGTCAATAGCTTATCATTTTCACCTGTTAGAGTTTGTATACTAGAAATCACCTTTCGAGTGATTGAATACTGTTAAAACTCTTATTTTATTTTCCAATGAATAAAACAAATTATTTTTGTCATAATGTTGTTATGTTTTAGTAGACTGGTTGTGGGCGACATTCATTTTAAGGTAACACGGTCAGTTCTGAATAAAGAAAAAGAAGAATTTCACAACCTAGATAGGCTTAGACTACCTATCGTGAAAGGTTGCAATGTCAGTCCGATTATTTCTAAGCCTTACTGAAATAAGATGACGTTGGTGTGGTATAGCACTGAATTGGATCTAACAGCGAGACATGTCTTTATGCGGGAAATAATATATTAAAGAGGTTAACCCGAATTGCTTGTAATCACAGATTGGATGGGTGGTCAGTATTTCTTCGATAGTGGCACAAGAAATATTCCATTGGTCTTATATTGAGTTATGGGTTATAATTTAATTAGTAAAGAAGGTCCAATTGGGGAGGCCCAATCCAAGCCCATAGATCCCTAACCTAGCCCATCATAAACTCTATAAATAAGGATGTAAGGAGAGGAGACAAACACACATTACACAACACAAACCCTAGCCTCCAAATCAAGGATTTTCGACCCTCTCTCTCTAATAGAGGAATTCGAAAATTCCATATTATGTGTTCTTGGCTTTCTTGTCTTCTCTTTCAAGATCCTTATAATTTCTAAAACATTCCTCCCATAAGGAATTTAGATCTATAGAGTTAAGGGTCATAGGTTAGAAGATCCTTGGTCTTGAAATCATATTCAAGATTCAAGATCTACACGTGGAGAAGTAGCAAGCCACTTCCATTCTTTGGAGAATCATATTTGTAAGTATTCAACATCATAATTAAATTATAAATTATGTGATTAATTGCGCAATAATATGTCTCTACATGTTCAAGCATGAAATTGAATCGATCCACATAATCTCCTAAATAGATTCTTTTTTGGATTTATTTAATTTGCAATTTCCGCTGCGATTTACCCCAACAGGTTCGACTTCAGCACACTTTCCACACGCCCCAAAAGTAGTTTTCATGTTTTGAGAGCAGATTGAAGCGACGAAGAGTCTGATTCATCAACAAGATTGGAGACGAAGACAATTTGGCCATTCAATCCACCTTTGGGAGTATCTTCATTAGTTTTCATATGTTCAATTCACTTTCTATGGATTTCTCTTGTGAATTTGCGTTGAATATGGTGGCTAAATCTTTTGTAGAGTTTTGGTGAAGACCACAATGAATGCTTTTGATTAATTCTAAGACTTTTGATTACCTATGCTCTTGTGATTTCTTTGTTTCATTCTTGTGCCTTTTCAATTCAATTGCTTAGCTACCAATTGGGTTTATTGACCTAATTTTGAGTAATCGAGAGATACCTAATTAGGATTGATAAAAGAATGAACATCACCTAGATAATTTGTATTCGAGAGAAGGAATTCTAGAGTGAGGGCTTGAGCCTTTTTTTTAAGGAGTTAATTGTGAAGTATTAGAAGGAAACTTCAATATTAATGGTTAATCAACGGGTTGAGTGCACTCGAGAGGGGGATTAGCCAGACTAGCGGCTTTCCTAGTAATCCTAGAGACTTCAATTGGGTAATCAAAATTGTTGAATTGTTCGCTTCGTGTTCGTTGTAGTTGGATCCAAGGCTCTACCGTGTTCTCTTATTTGAAACTCCTCTTTTGTTGCGTGCTTTCAGCTTGTTTATGTTTAATTGTTTTCAAAAATCAAACCAAACTTCCAGGATTGTCTAGATAGTAGTTAAAGTCAGTTCGTGGTACTTAAGTTTGCACAATTTGTCTCTGCGGGATACGATACTCTTACTTGTTTTATGCTACACTAGGCCCCGTACACTTGCGGGTATTTCTCGTGTTAAATATAATTCGAGTCAGATTACAAATTTAATCTTGTGCTTTGAAGTTCTCCAAATAACACGACCTTGTGGTGAAGTGGACGTCTGGTTTGTCACTTGACCTAGTGGTCCAGGGCACCAGTCCTTGTAGAAACACTCCCTTGCTCTTTTTTTAAAAAAAACTTGAATATCAGGAAAACCGTCCAACCTGTCAGTCCAATTCGATTCTTAAAACATTGGTCCTACCATATATACGAGGGGGCTGGAATCTAAAAAATATTTTAGTTTTTGAATATCAAACTTATTGGTTTTACAAGAGTTTCATCTAAAATCCACAATGATGAAGATAACAATAAAAGTTTCGAGAAAGAGAAACCGTTTTTAGCAGTTACTTTTATGCAAGCATTATTGGCATGGATGGATATCATCTCTATGGCGGCCATGAATAAAGGGATGAGAAACTACGTTATGTCATCCCGCCACGCTGACGCCACCTTGTCATAGGCCCTTTTTTCCTGCAAGTGTTATTGGCATGGATGGATATCATCTGTAAGGCAGCCATGTCGTCCCTCCACGCTGTCGCCACCCTTGTCATAGGTCCTTTTTCCCTGCAAGCATTATTGGCATGGATGGATATCATCTCTAAGGCGGCCGTGAATAAAGGGATGAGAAACTACATTATGTCAGGCGGACGTGAATAAAGGGATGAGAAACTACGTTATGTCAGGCGGACGTGAATAAAGGGATGAGAAACTACGTTATGTCATCCCGCCACGTTGTCGCCACCCTTGTCATAGGCCCTTTTTCCTTGCAAGCGTTATTGGCATGGATGGATATCATCTCTAAGGCGGTCATGAATAAAGGGATGAGAAACTACGTTATGTCGTCCCGCCACGCTGTCGCCACCCTTGTCATAGGCCATTTTTCCCCGCAAGCGTTATTGGCATGGATGAATATCATCTCTAAGGCGCCATGAATAAAGGGATGAGAAACTACGTTATGTCGTCCCGCCATGCTGTCACCACCCTTGTCATAGGCCCTTTTGCCTTTGTCTTTGACAGGTAATTGCTCTCATTTCAACATAAAAATGTCCATGTCCAAAGAGATTTTTTCTCCGATGTTGGTGAGTTGGTAAATTGTGACAAAGAGTGGTGAATTAGATCTGTATCATGTCAATTTGTTAATGAGTTGATAGATTAGGACAGAAAATGGTAAATTAGATCTGTATCATGTAAATTTGTTAATAAATTGGTAAATTGTGACAAAGAGTGGTAAATTAGATTTGCATCATGTCGATTTGTTGGTGAATTAGTAAATTAGATCAGCATCATGTCAATTATATGTTTTAAGTACTCCTAGACAAAAGCTTCATTTCTAGTATTTTATACCAATAATACAATTATATAATTAAGAGTGAACTACAAAAATGGTCCCTGGACTATGGGGTTATCTCATAAATGGTCCCTAGACTTTAAAAATATCACCAGCAGACCCTGGACTAAGGGTTAATATAAAAAACGGTCCTTTTGCACAATTTCGAGACGAAAATGCCCTTTTGAGGGGTTTTGGGGGGTTGGGCAATTTGGTCTTTTTACACTTTTAACATTTTAAATCTGATATTATTTCAGTTACGTACTAAATTTGATATTATTTCAAAATTATCATTCTTCATCCTTTTTGTCATCTTTCACTTTGTTTCTTTATTTCAATATTAGATTTAATTTTACAAAATTAAATTTTAAATTTCACTTTTTAAATATCAATAAATTTTTTTAATTATAAAAATTATTAAATAACAAAAATTAATAGCATAATCAATATTTGATAGTGTCTAATCTTTAATCAATAAGATATGACAACGCCTTAGTTTTAAACAATATTTAATAGCTTTAATCATAAATAGATCATATAATATGATTTATTCTGAAATAAATATGCATCTAATGTAAGACTAATACAATTTTTGTATATTAATTTGAAAACAATCAAAATTACTAGAAATTTCCAACAAAAGTACTCCTATATAAAATTTTTAGTCAACTTCATAATATTCTATCACAAGCAATTATAACAACCGAACGGAGGCTAAATAGAATAGCTCTTATTTTTCCATCATGATTAATATTATTTTTTTGTACTTCTTCAATTCAGCAGACTATTATATTAAATAACAAAATTTAATAGTTTTAATCAATATTTATAGTGTCCACGAATTAATAGTTTTAATTAAAAAAATTTATTGATATTTAAAAATCAAAATTTAAAATTTAATGTTATAAATTAAATCTAATATTGAAATAAAGAAACAAAGTGAAGGATTACAAAAGGGGAGAAGAATGATAATTTTGAAATAATATCAGATTTAGTACATAACTGTAATAATATCAGATTTAGTACATAACTGTAATAATATCAGATTTAAAATGTTAAAAGTGTAAAAATACTAAATTGCCCAAACCCCCCAAAACCCCTCAAAAGGGCATTTTCGTCTCAAAACAGTGCAAAAGGACCTTTTTTGATATTAACCCTTAGTCCAGGGACTGTTGGTGATATTTTTAAAGTCCAGTGACCATTTATGAGATAACCCCATAGTCCAGGGACCATTTTTGTAGTTCACTCTATAATTAAATAAAAACAGGGAAATTGGTCATAAAAATCACGAACTATCACAAAAATTTTGTATTTCCCACAACCTTTAAAAGTAATCATAAAAATCACCAATTTTTCAAATTGTGCGATTTTCCCACACTTCAGTTTCCAGCGTAAATTTTGCCTACGTGGAATCCTGATACTAATTCTATTGCATACATATAATCATTAATTTAATTTTCCCTACAAGATGAAATGTTTCTCCGATTATTACACATAAGTTTTTTGGCATTCAACATAGGCAAAATTGATGCTGAAAACTTAAGTGTGGGAAATCTGCACAATTTGAAAAGTTGATGATTTTTAAGACCACTTTTAAAGGTTGTTGGAAATACCAGTTTTTGTGAAAGTTGGGAAATTGGACGTAAAAATCACAAACTTTCACAAAAATTTGGTATTTTCCACAAGTTTTAAAAGTGGTCTTAAAAATCACCAATTTTTCAAATTGTGCGGATTTCCCACATTAAAGTTTCGGCCGTAAATTTTGCCTATGTGGAATGCCGATACTTAGAGCATCCATATCATCATTTGTTTCATCTTCTCTACATGGTGGAATGTAGCTCCGACTTTTGCACGTAGGTTTTTTGGCATTCAACGTAGGCAAAATTTATGCTAAAAAACTTTTGTGAAGTAAATCTGCACAATTTGAGATGTTGATGCTATTTAAGACCACTTTTAATGGTTGTGGGAAATAACAAATTTTATGAAATTTCACGATTTTTCTAACAAATAACTTATTACATACCAGTTATACTTATATGTCAAAGTCTTTACTCATGGGAATGAAGTACACAATTGCGAAGTTTGCAACTGCATTGTGTAACATTCTTCCAGCTGCCACATTCGTGATGGCATGGTGTTTCAGGTAACTTACCTATCTCATTACTTGCTTTAAATATGTAATTAGTTAATTAATAAATGTCAATTTATTTGCATGAATCAATTTAGGCTTGAGAATGTAGAAGTAAAGAACGTCCGCAGCCAAGCGAAAATACTTTGCACATAGGTTACGATTACAGGAGCAAAGCTAATAGCATGGGTAACGGGCCCTGATCTCAATCTTCCATGGACCGGATCAGGAGGACCAACACATGATCGTCATGAATAATCAAGGGTGTCGTCTTGATCACAGTTGGATGCTTTAGCTGGGCTACGTTCATAATCTCGCAGGAATCCAATTAATAAATTATAGCTAGTCTTAAATAATTAAAAAAAAATATATTTTATGGTGATGGATTTGTAGGCTGTGACGTTGCGTGCGTATCCTGCGGAACTGTCCCTTAATGTATGGATATGCATGCTAGGATTAGCAGAGGGGGCAGCAGTGGCATTAGCGGCAGAGAAGGAGAACGCTGCAGCCTGGGCCATCAAATGGGATGCTAGTTCTCTTG
Organism: Salvia hispanica; assembly: GCF_029641045.1. Classification (NCBI taxonomy): domain Eukaryota; kingdom Viridiplantae; phylum Streptophyta; class Magnoliopsida; order Lamiales; family Lamiaceae; genus Salvia; species Salvia hispanica. The sequence goes on along the minus strand of NC_142697.1, from coordinate 8,551,408 downwards.
CGATGGTCTACATTGTAAGCTAATTTTATAATTCACTCGGTAATGCATAAATAAGTGAGTGAAAACTAACTATATATTTATCGTGTGAGGGTTGCAGGGTGTATTTGGCTTGGGATTTGCTTATTACATATAGGGCGTTGTAATGATGGAAAGAGGCCTTGTTTTTCTCACTGGATTTAGTCCTCTAAGCATGGTCATTGTGGCCAGGGACGGAGCAAGCATTGGCCCCATTACCCAGCCATGTCCCTCCCGTTCAGATATTGTGTTTGCTGTAGTGAGAAATCCTATATTAATTGTATTGAAAGATTTAATTTTTCTTGTGTTTTGAGAAAAGAGAAGAAGAATGAATAACATCACTTGAAAATAACGTGAAATACATGTTGGGTTTTCTTGTATTCATCTAATGAGCGCAGCGGAAATTGCATACAAGAATACAGATCTAGATTCATAATCATATTGCAAGTTGAGCATGTAAAACACAACGGAACTAAATCTTACTTGTTGTGTTGTTTTCTTCTGCGATTGAATCCTGCAAGTTGAATCCACTACTATCGAGGTCCACGTGCAATCCAATCCGATGCAGGAACTATCCCGGTACAATTGCTCCGTAGAAGAATGCTAGGAATTCTCTCTACAAAGCTTTACGTATTTTCTCTCTAATGTTACGCTATTTCTCATGTCCCACAATGGAGAATAAATAACCATTATATAGATGAAGAGTCACTAGGGTTTCATGATTGTTGGGCTTATGAACTAATATAATTATAGCCCAACTATAATTAATTAATCCATATTAATCTAATTCTAGCCCATTTCCTTTCAATCTCCCACTTGGACTAGCATTAGATATAATACGCAGTTCCAACTTTGTACCCTTGAGCGGATCAAAATACACTTATAGTGTGACCCTTTAGGCCCTCATTATCGACGACGATCTAATCGAAGTCTGCACAAAACTCCTAGACTGCGTTGGCAGCGTAGCTCGATATATGAAGGACGTTTACGTGAATTCGGTAAACAAGCCTCTACATAAAGTTTATAGTAATATCCTTTCATTCACGAACCACCCGATTGAGCCTAAGATTTGCTATGTGTCATCCAAATAGCTCAATCACTTTATCTCATCTTTATTAAATGACCCATTAGATCATATTCAATTACTTTAATTGAATATATCTTTCGCATTGGCCAATGACTTAGTGGTCAAGTAATATGGAGAATTTGAGTGTTCTCTCGAAATTCTAATCGAGGAATGAATCTCAATCTTGGCTCAACTACCATTTTCATTTATCTTATGATATACCCAACACAGGTCCGTGTCTCAATCCTCCTTTGGGAGGCAAAGCGTTGGACAAGATCAAAGCACACCACTCAACAAACAAAATGTGTAATGACCTCAGATCCAAGGACTATTACATACTTCATGCACTAATAAACTGTAGACACTTAACAAAACAGTTTAATAGTAGGGTATACCAATACTCTCCAAAGTATACCATGTGTCCATCACGAGTATCAAATATCTCATAGCTGTGAGAACAACTACATTCTCGAAGAATGTGATGCAAACCCCATGCTAACCTATAACATATCATCAATATCCCATTCTTGATGATCATTGGTTAGGGCTATTTTAGAATTATACTATATCATTAATGTCTCACCCCATTAACGACAGTCACAATTCAAGGGAACAAATATTTAGAATAAAGACAAACATTTAAACAATTATTCCAATAAGTGCACAAAACCCATAGAAAATAAAATTTTCATAGAATGTGATCAAGTAATAATGTCTCAATACAAAATGTTTCTAAGACATATAAAACTTCAACTCCCACTGATTCAAAGCCATCTACCAACATGCTTAACACCTAAGCTCTCAAAGTGCTTGTTGTGTTTTGCTATACATAACGGTTTAGTGAAAGGATCAGCTAAATTATCATCAGTGGGTACTCTTTCTAATTTTATGTCGCCTCTTTCAATTATTTCTCTGATCAGATGATATCTTCTAGGAACATGCTTGTTCCTGTTCGTAGCTCTGGGTTCTTTTGCTTGCGCAACAGCACCAGTGTTGTCACAGTACAAAGGTATTGCACTACTGGCACTCGGAACAACACCCAGTTCCTTAACGAACTCTAACAAAGCAACAGCTTCTTTGGCAGCTTCAGATGCAGCAATATACTCGGCTTCGGTGGTGGAATCGGCAGTTGTACCTTGTTTGGAACTATTCCAACTCACTGCTCCACCATTGAGGATAAAAACATATCCAGACTGAGACTTATAGTCGTCATGGTCTGTTTGGAAACTAGCATCAGTATACCCAGTAACTGATAACTCTGGTTGTCCACCATAGACTAAGAAATATTCTTTAGTCCTTCTAAGGTACTTAAGAATAGTCTTAACAGTTTTCCAATGTTCCTCACCGGGATTTTGCTGAAATCTGCCTGTCATGCTAAGCGCATAGGCCACATCTGGCCTAGTAGATATCATGGCATACATAATAGATCCTATAGCCGAAGCATATGGAATCCTCTTCATGTTGTCTCTTTCTTTGTCATTAGAAGGACAATCCTTCTTTGACAATACAATGCCATGTCCCATAGGAAGAAAACCTTTCTTAGAATTCTCCATTGAGAAGCGCCTTAACAACTTGTCTATGTATGTGGATTGTGATAATCCCAACATCCTATTTGGTCTATCTCGATAGATCTTAATTCCAAGGATATAGGAAGCATCACCCAGATCCTTCATCATAAAGGATCTAGACAACCACTCTTTCACGGATTGCATCATGGAACGATCGCTTCCCATAATCAAGATGTCATCAACATATATGATAAGGTATACGACGTTTCCATTTTCGCGTTTACTATAAACACATGGATCCTCTTTGCTTCTGACAAAACCAAACGATTTGATTGTTCTGTCAAAACAAATATTCCAACTCCTCGAAGCTTGCTTAAGTCCATAAATGGACTTCTTTAGCTTGCACACTGCATTCGGCCTTTCTTTCGATATAAAACCTTCAGGTTGTGTCATATAGACATCGCCTTCTAATTCTCCATTGAGAAATGCGGTTTTGACATCCATTTGCCAAATATCAAAATTGTAGTATGCAGCAATTGCAAGTAATATCCTAATGGACTTGATCTTAGCAACTGGCGAAAAGGTTTCATCATAGTCAATGCCTTCGCGCTGACTATAACCCTTTGCCACTAACCTAGCCTTGTAGGTTTGTACTTTGCCATCTGCATCTCTCTTCTTTTTGAAGATCCATTTGCAGCCTATAGGGTAAACCCCATCTGGCAAGTCAACTAGTTCCCAGACTAAGTTGAAGTACATCGAGTCCATTTCAGATATCAAGGCTTCTAGCCACTTCTCTCGATCGGTGTCTGACACCGCCTCGGCATAGGTCTTAGGCTCATCGTCATCTAAATCAACTTCATCATCTTGGTTCTCACCATTAGATTTAGTCTCTCAGGTGGACGACGAGTCCTTCTAGGCCTATTGAGTTGGTTTTGCTCTGGATCAGGCTGTTCATTCTGTATGTGAGAAGGTTCAGGAATATCACTATGATCTTCTTGAGGTGGAGGTGATGCAACTATTGCATTATCTTGTCTTTGATGCATCTCATTGTCTTGAGGTGGTCCCTCGAGAGTCTCTCTAAGGTCCTCTCTAAGAGTAATTTCCCCTCCCAATAGATCATCAAAAACTTCCACTGAGTTATTGTCCAATCCAGTGGATAATCCCTCATCCTCAATGTTATCTTGTGGTTCTTGAATTTCTTCAAGATCTACTATATTTTGACCTTGTTCCTTGGAGACGTAACTGTCTTCAAGAAACGTCACATTCCTAGAGATTATCACCTTGTGATCTCCAGGGCAGTAGAACTCATATCCTTTAGTTTCTTTAGGATATCCCACAAAATAACATTTCTCACTTTTAGTTTCCAATTTATCAGTCATCATTTTCTTAACAAAAGCTGGACAACCCCAGGTCCGGATATGGTTAAGACTTGCTTTCTTGCCACACCATAACTCATATGGTGTTTTCTCAACTGATTTAGAGGGAATCCTATTTAGAATGTAAATAGCCGTTAGTAAGGCATGGCCCCATAGGAATAAAGGGAGACTGGCGAAGCTCATCATGGATCGAACCATATCTAATAATGTTCGATTTCTCCTTTCAGATACTCCATTCATTTGAGGTGTACCAGGAGGTGTCCAGTCTGACTGGATTCCATGTGACTTCAAGTAATCAAGAAATTCTCGGCTCAAGTATTCCCCTCCTCGATCTGATCGAAGAGTCTTGATACTTTTCCCAAGTTATTTCTCAACTTCACACTTAAACTCTTTAAATTTCTCGAAGGCCTCGGATTTATGTTTCATAAGATACACATATCCATACCTTGACAAATCATCAATAAAAGTTATGAAGTACGAATAACCACCTCTTGCTTGAGTTGGAAACGGTCCACACACATCTGTGTGAATTAACTCTAGCAAATCCTTAGCACGCACCCCTTTCCCAGAAAATGGGTTACTTGTCATTTTTCCTTTGAGACAGAATTCACAAGCTCCGTATGATTCTAAATCAAATGAAGTGAGATAGTCTAACTTTCTCAATCTTGCTATTCTTTTTTCATTAATATGACCAAGTCTGCAATGCCATAGATAAGTTGCATTATTCGTATTACATAGCTTAGGTCTTTTGTTTTGCACATTGAAAATATTTCGTTTGTATTCAAGCATATATAATCCATTTTCAAGAGCGGCATTTCCATAAAAAAATCCATTAAAAGAAAACGAGCATCTGCTGTTTGCAAAATGGAAGGAAAAACCTTCAATGTCTAACATCGGAATGGAAATAATATTCTTAGAAATAACTGGAACGAAATAACAATTGAACAATTCTAGTCTATGTCCTGAGGGAAGATCCAATCTGTAAGTCCCCACGCATTCGGCAGCAACTCTTGCTCCATTCCCAACACGCAAATCAACTTCCCCAGGCCTCACTTTCCTGCAGTCACTTAGACCCTGCACATTATTACAAATGTGTGAGCCACAAGCTGTATCTAATACCCAAGATTGTGATTTATTCATAGACATATTTATCTCAATGACAAACATACCTGAGCTCCCACTTTGTGCACCTTGTGCCTTGAATTTTGGGCAGTCTCTCTTCCAGTGTCCCTTTTCATGACAGAAAAGACACTCATCCTTTGATAACTTCGACTTCTTCTTAGCCCCTCCACTCTTAGGCTTTAGAACAACATCCTTAGATGCTTTCTTCTTCTGTTGCTGCTTATTCTTCCCTTTGGAAGACTTCGCAGAAGAGCTCACCATGAGCACAGATTTTACCTTAGTAGTGGAAGACTCATAAGTCTTAAGCATGTTGTGCAACTCTGGCAGCCCAACCTTCGTGTTGTTCATGTTGAAATTCACAATGAAATTCTCAAAACTACTAGGAAGAGACTGAAGAATTAGATTTGTTGAGACATTTGCGGGAAGCACCGTTCCAATCGATGCTAACCTCTCAATCAAACCAATCATTTTCAGCACATGCTCAGAAACCTTGCCTCCATCATGAAGCTTGCACTTGAAGAGATCGCGAAGTATCTCATACTCCATAGTTTGAGCTTGTGAAGCATACAAACTCTCCAAGTGTTTAACCATCTCATATGGAAGCATGTGCTCATGTTGTCTTTGAAGTTCCAAACTCATGGATGACAACATGATGCACTGAGCATCATTTGCATTTTCAACATGTTTCTCATGAGCAGCTGCGTCAAACGTAGCAAACTCAGAAGATTCCTTACTGGGAACGACACCAATTGGTTTGTCCAAGACATAATCAATTTTGTCATGCCTTAGCACCAAGCGCAAACAACGGAGCCAATCCGTGAAATTTGACCCAATCAATTTGTGTGTTTCCATCAAGCACTTGTAAGTCAAGTTTGACATTTTATCTGAACAGAAAAATACAATGAAAAGTAAATTAGAAAAGCATATAAAGATCACATTCGTATCTCTAATCAAACAAGAGTTTATTGTATTGATTAGCTCCCACTAATTTTAACATATATTATGTCCCCCAAACATAAAATACGAATTTATATCAAATATAAATTTTAGTGGTCCAAGATCCAAGTCCATATAATCGCAGCCCCTGCTTTGGCTGATCACTACAGTAATATTACAAGGTAGGCCTCTAAGCCAATTGCAACAACTATTTTGCAATTCTTGGTTTATTAATCCAATTAATATGCATCCATAAACTATTTAGGTCGCTTTGGCTTTACTAAACAATTTAAGCAAGTCAACCCCATCACACGATGCCAACTATGCATCTATGAATGAGCTTAGACCTTGTGGATTTAGAGTAAACGCTTTGGCGTAAAACTCGTGGTCGAAAAGGCTAGGAACATCAAACAATTATGATGGACGATGCATTTGTTTCAAAAACAAGACTTATATTTTATGGGGAAAAGTGTGATACTAGTTATGTGAATATAATATCCAATATTAAATTTCAAACAATTACTGGGCGCCGCCTACCCAGGCATAGTATAACACGGACTACAAATACTGGGCGCCGCCTACCCAGACATAGTATAACACGGACTACACATACTGGGCGCCGCCTACCCAGACAATAAAACGGTCTCTAACTATTATAGTTAAAATAAATAAGCATAAATCAAATAGCATGCTTATCACATAGGATATCAAATAATGCTCAACAAATAAAATCAAATTTTATTCTTTAATTAAATGTGGACTAATAATACACATTAATTCTAAATTAATATAAATTTTAATTTATCAATCTAATTGAAAATCAATTATGTAAATGAGATTATACATAGTATAAACAGGCTACTGCCTCACGCCCATGTACAATGATGCAATAATAAAATAAACAGCCCAACTGCTTATTATTGTGTAGCCAAACTTATTTAAAACCGACCCAGTCATGTTAATTAAATCTTGGCCCATATTTGCATCACCCTTCACAAACAAACGCCACTGACATTTATTGCGAAGAATCAGTTGTCGTCAATTACCGTCTCCACAAGCAACAACATTGAGCCGACTTCGGTGGAGCGAAAAAACGGAATGAAAACTGATTTGAGTTATAAGTCTCAAAAGCTTTGGAATAAATAATATTCATTATCTGCACCATTTTGGAGTAAGAAATTGAATCCAATTCAAAATTAATTGCGTAAAACAATTCCGAAAACAGTTCATAACTTTCAAAATTTAAGTTTCCAAAACCAATTTCGCAGCTTTTAATTTTAAAAGATTTTGACATATAAACTTGAGTTTGGCCATTGGTTTTTGCAAAGTCACTTTTCGTTTATAAAGAATTGAAGTTTACATAATCAAATAAGAAATCTAATTTCTCAGAAATCAGTGCAGAATTTTTCAAAATTTTCGGATTCGAAGTTCGAAACTTTAAATCCGTAAACAATTATAGTTTTCATTTATTTTCCAAAAATTTTCAATTACATGAACACGGTTAATCCACAACTAATTAGCAAACAAAATAATTATGAATCGAGCCCCGGGCTCTGATACCACTGTTGGGTTTTCTTGTATTCATCTAATGAGCGCAGCGGAAATTGCATACAAGAATACAGATCTAGATTCATAATCATATTGCAAGTTGAGCATGTAAAACACAACGGAACTAAATCTTACTTGTTGTGTTGTTTTCTTCTGCGATTGAATCCTGCAAGTTGAATCCACTACTATCGAGGTCCACGTGCAATCCAATCCGATGCAGGAACTATCCCGGTACAATTGCTCCGTAGAAGAATGCTAGGAATTCTCTCTACAAAGCTTTACGTATTTTCTCTCTAATGTTACGCTATTTCTCATGTCCCACAATGGAGAATAAATAACCATTATATAGATGAAGAGTCACTAGGGTTTCATGATTGTTGGGCTTATGAACTAATATAATTATAGCCCAACTATAATTAATTAATCCATATTAATCTAATTCTAGCCCATTTCCTTTCAATACAAACTGCATCGAAGAAGAAGATAGAAGAAATAATGCAGATTGGAATGAGAGATTAATTTTTACAAATTGAAGAAGAAGATAGTGGCGCTTCATTAGGCTTTAGTTAATCGGGCTTTTTTTAAATGGGTTTGGATTTATTTGGTCAAATTTTAAATAAATGATTTTTAGTCATTAATCCATTACTCTTTCAAAAGTAAATAAATGAACAGTGAGGATCACCTCATACTTTTTCCAATATTGGGAAAACTAATTTATTTTATTTAAATAATTGTAGCACGTAATAAAAAAGGCTTCATTTTTAATTAACATTCTGTTGAATTTAACTGGATTCACTTAGATTATAATACTACAAGAGGAATGATACGCTGGGCGCTCAAAATGAGCGCCAGCGTGAGCGCCTCCTCCCCTAATCCCCTATTCAATTTTCACTCTTTTTATTTTTTATTTTTTATTCATAATTTCTCCACGCTATCTCCACTATTCAATTCTCACTCTTCTTCTATTCACAATTTCTCATTTTCTCTCTCTCTGTTTCATCCTACAATTCTCTGTTTCAATTCTCCAATTTTCTCCTGCTCAATTCTAATTTTCTCTCAATAATGATTCAGTCAATCGCCGTTCACCGATAACTTGGATCGCTAAGCTGAAGATTTATTCTCAAATTTTGGCTCTCAAATTAGCATCAAATCTGAATTTGATACTTTCACATGGATTTTTCACAAAAATTTCTCAGATTTCGTAGCCTATCTGATCATTTGATATTTTTGAAATTTTAGGAGAACTAAAGAAATTACAAGCATAGAGATTTCTGTGTTAGAGAAAAAAAGTTATGGCATCTCAATTTCTCGGATTCATATCTCTTGCCTTCTGATTCGTAGAATTTGAGTTTGGAGGAAAAAAATTGTGGAATCTCAATATCTCTGTATGGGGTTTTCATCTGTCGGCAAATTTGAGAATTTTGAAATAGTAGTAGTGAGAAATTACAAGCAGATGTGTTGTGGAATCTGAGTTTGGAGAAAAAAACCTTATGAAATCTCAATTTGGAGAAGAATACGGTGGATGGAGAATTGAGCACATATGTTACAGTAAAAAGCCTTTGCAGATGAAATATTTTGACTCTATAGTAGTTGAGATTAGATTTGTCAAGAATGATAAAAATCTTTAATAATAATAAAAAAATAAAAAAGGAAGTGGCGCTCACGCCGGCGCTCAATGTGAGCGCCCAGAATAACAATCCTCAATACTACAATACATAACAAATAAAATATTAGGATAACTTACTTATATTACATAAAATCAAATTAAATGACAAATAACAAAATTACAACATCTAAATTAATTTTATTATTATACATTTTTATAGATGTATTTCTAATAGTTTCGTTCAACTTAACTTTTGAATTATTTATAGTCATGAGCACTTATTTTCATATTCCAAATAAGATGGTAGTAATTTTTTAATTTGATTGCATTTTTTTTGTTCGATCTCATTTTTCAATATTGAACAAAACAGCAAATCCAATTAAGTATATTTATATATATTTAATTACACTTTGAATATTATTATTATTATTTTAAATATTTTATTTTGTTAAAATTTCATCACCAGCTAGTTCGTGTGATTTCATCAGCGGCTAGTTTGTGTGTCTGGTTCCGTCCCTGATTGTGGCTATCTTGAGTACATTCATTTTCTCTGAGAAAATGTATGTACGAAGGTATGTACATAGTAAAAGATAACAATTGGTTTGCTATGATGTATTTTAGTATTAATAGTTAAGATTATGATAACTGCAATACGAATGTAATCATAATAGGGCTTTATTTCGTGATATGGGGCGAACAAAAAGACAACAAATCCCCTTCCATGGAAGCAGAGACAATAGTACAACTTAATGATGCATAAATGTTGGAGACTATATTATCTTAGTTTATTTCCTTTTTTGCCTTGGAAAATTGGTCAGAAAAATCGAGAACTTTCACAAAAATTTAGTATCTTTCACAACCTTTAAATATAGTGTTAAAAATCAATTTTCAAATTGTGCGGAATTCCCGCACTAAAGTTTTCAGCATAAATTTTGCCTACGTTGAATGTCAAAACACCTACGGGTTCCATCTTGTAGGGAAGATGAAACTGATGATGATATAGATGCTCTATAATTAGTATCAGTATTCCACGTAGGCAAAATTTACGCAGGAAACTTTAGTGTGGAAAATCTGTACAGTTTGAAAAGCTGATGATTTTAAGACCACTTTTAAAAACTATGGAAAATACCAATTTTTAGTGAAACTTCATGATTTTTCTGACTAATTTCATTTTTTTTCTTTAATAGTTTATTAATTATTAATATGTACGTCGTGCATTTAGATAATATGATAACACAATTTCGAATTATATAATATTGGATGTTTAATGAGGAATGACTTAATAATTAAATAGTCCAGTATTTATCATCATTATTTACAGATAAATTTTAGTCATCATTTTAAATATTTATGAATTTTGGGTACAATTTTAAATAATAGTAGATAGTTAATTAATTATACATGATACTCAATACTATAGCATTTATAGTTCATAATTATGCTTTAATAACTGATGGGAATCATAATTAGGATAATTATGCCTATTTCAAATGGTGCAAACGTGGGAATCAAGCTATCATTAGCCATATTTTATAAAAGAAACTGTAAACTATAATGGAAAGTTACAAATGAAAATATGTTAATTAGGATTTGTATGCATACAAGATTGTGTATATGCGGCAATTACAAAAATGAGTCTTGTAATCTTTGAACCACTATCAAAATCAGGCGTTTGAAATGAATTCTTAATGTGGTTGCATAATTTATTGTTAACTTTATTATACAACGACAAAGATATTGGCAAATGACGTTTTGTACTCTCTCCGTCCTATAAAAGATATCATACTTGTGGAACAACACGAGATTTTAGGAGGTTTTGTTTTATGTGTTAAATGGAAAGAAAAAATATAATTTTTATATTCATATAGGAGAAAACTTTTTTCAAAAAGGAAAATATGATATTTTTTTAGGACAAATTAAAAAGGAAAGTGTGACATCTTTTGTGGAACGAAGAGATTAATTCACACTCTTTTAATTATCTTAGCTTTTAAGATTTTCATCGAACTCTTTTAATTATCTTAGCTTTTAAGATTTTCATCGAACTAAGGAACACACGTCACTATCTAGTTACGTTTGACTCAATGGAATTTGTTGCTATTTATGTTGACTTGCCTAAGTAATGTTAACCTGCAAACTACTCCCTCCGTTTTAGTGAAGAACACCTCTTTCCGGATGGCACATAATTTTATGTATATTTATTTTAAAATGTTTAAAATTGAGATAAAAGATTGCTGAGTGTTTAAAAGTAGGAGAGAAGCAAAAAGTAAAAGAGAGAAAAAATTGTTGAATATTTAAAAATAGAAGAGGGCAATAAAGTAAGAAAAAGAAAAGATAATTGAATATTTAGTTATTTCTTAAATAAGAAGGGAGTCATCTTGGTTGAGATGGAAAAAAGAAAGAAAGTAGATACGATTAATAAACACAATGCACTATATGAAATAATACTTATAGTACATCTCAAGCTGCTCACTAGCTTATAATTAAATGGAGTACACTATGAGTTTAGAAAAAAGAATTTAATTAGGCAATTCATAAAAATCCTACTTTTGGGCCTCTTCTTAGCAAGCCCACGCCACACCCTTCACTGCCGTTCAGTTTAGCCCGTTTGGCTAAGGACAGTCAGCCCAAGTCTCGGACAGCACGCTTGGCAGCCCAGCTCTTTTTCTCTAAGACCTGCAATATGCAAACAAAGCAAATTAAATCCTAACGTACTAATATCAACAGCCTGCGAGGAGAATTAGAAGAAAGAGACAACCCTTCTTTAACAAATGGAGGGCCAAGGACCTTACCCAAAGGGCAAAGTCAGCTCTCCCACCCATAGCAGCCCATATATTCCCTCCGTCTCATTAAATATGAAATATTTGAATTTTGACACGGGATTTTATATAGTGTTATTTTGTGAGTAAATGAGAAAGAGTAAAGTAAGAGAAATGAAAAAATAGAGATAGTTGACTTTCTATTTTAGGAAACGTTTCATTTTTAATGGGACAACCCAAAAAGAAAAACGTTTCATTTTTAATGGGACGGAGGGAGTACCATTTATTCAACATTTCTCCAACAATTTCTAGCTCCCTATTCACTCTCTATGCTCTCTTTTTATTTATTTTTTTATCGGGATTTGTAATTTTTGATTTCAAGGGTTTTAATTTTTTTTTTCTAGGATTTGCAATTTTTTATTTCTAGGGTTTGTAATTTTTTATAAATACTTAGAACAAAGAATTTTTGTGTTTTAATTGTTCAGCGTTTTTTTATTTTACGAGTAAAATTGGTTTGTAGTTCTAAATAGTGCAATTTAATAGTGGGTGCCTGGATGTGGCCTGGAAAGTTATATGAGTCGTGGCCTAGAGCAGAAAATTAATGAAATAATGATGTGGAGGGGACTTGGGGCCTGGATTCAGGCCCCAGCTAAAGATGCTCTCACTCTCTCATATCACACACTTGCAGTCAGTGGCAGAGCCAGAATTTTAACATTGGGGGCCCAAATTACCATTAAAATTTATTGAGTGTGTTCAGTGCTAACGACATGGAAATAACTTGAACGTGAAAAATACTTATAAAAATCGCGGGTGAGAAATGGATGATGCACATATTTTACTACTAATATTTTATGATATATTTTGGTAGTATTTATAATTAGATCAAAGAATTATTATCTACAATAATATTCTTTATAATAAAGAGCATCACATTAAAATTGATTTTATTAATATCTTAATAATTTATAATATTTATGAAATCAAAGAATTATTTTTTGTCTTCTTAAATTATAAAAACCATCCTTTTATGAATATGAATTAAGATAATTTTTATGTGAAAAATTCTAGTAAAAAAATCAATAAAAGTTAGAAATGTGAAAAAACCCACGAGACAGAAACAAATGGAGTAGAAGAAAATTAACAAAATTTACTAATTTAAAAAATAATCAGAAGCTCCATATGGGAATCGGACTAGGTACCTCCCAATCAAGAGGCTGAATATCAATCCAACAGCACACTTCATCTTGGAAACAATAATTACATATACTATATATAGTAAATATTGAAATGGGTGAGGGGCCCGAGGTCCCCCAGGCCCCATCGTGCCTCTGCCCCTGCTTGCAGTGGTAGATCCAGGTGGGGGTTGAGTGGGGTCGGCCGACCCCACCACTGGCCACAGAGTGTCGCCAGAAAGTTAATTTCATCAGCCTCCGATTCTACGGTGTTCGCGTCGCTGGAAAGTTAATTCTTGATAGGGGAGGCGCTGTCGAGAATGAAGAAGGAAAAAGCCTTTCAATTTTTTTGCCAAAAAGAGAGAAATGAAAATGAGTTCGGCGCAATGGCTTAGCGGTTTAGGTGAAGACTATGAAGAGAGAATGGATATGTCATCATTATTTTTCTTACCAACATTTACCTAGTTACAATGCATCAAAAAATATACCCCGTGCCAGCACAATATGACTAAATTTTGAAAGAGTAAATATCTTAATTTCTAATTGTAAAATGAGTTTTGAGTTTTATTTCTTTATTTATTTGTATTAATTCTCATAATTCCATTAAAAATATATTCTAATCAAATAATTTCAAATAGTGTTAAATGGATCATATATTTTTATAGATCAATAAATCAACTTATCTAATATAAACAACATCTACAAAGGAAATAACTTAATTTCTTCCAATTTTTGTTTTATAATATAATTTTTCAACCTTATCATTCATATTCCAATAATACTTTTAATTTTAAAAAAATTGTGATGTTATAGAAAAGTATACTCTTTATGTCTCGCCATAAGGGTTGCGTATGTATTTTTTGGATGTCCTAATAAATTTAAGTCATTTTTTTATTAAAATATAACATAATTATATACTCTATCTTACTTTATTATCGATCTGTTTGTCTATTTTATTTCATCTCATATTTTTTTTCTTTCTCCATTTAACTCTCTCAATATCATTTTTGTTTAATTTTATTCCAAAAAAAAGTGTTTCACTTATGGCAGGACGAAGGAAGCATGTTGTTTTCGGAATATCGATACTCACATAAATTATTTAAATTAAATTGTACATTTATAAAATAATTCATTTATATAATTATTTATTATCTAATTTGACTCCACGATATTTAGTTTCTGGATCCGCTAAACCCTAAACCCAACAAGGAAGCAAAGCCTTTAATTATCTCATCTCAAGATACAAGGAAAACAACATCCTACTGTTAAGGAAAGTGACAATAATACATTAGAGCTTTGCCTAAAATGGCAAGTTAGCTCCTGAAATCCACTACCATCTGCCACGCTCTAATGTATTGCTCTCACTTTGCCTAAAATGGTGAGTATCTACTTGCACAATCAAACAAAATGAGTAAATGAGGAGTCCTTCAAACCCATGCTAAACACCAAACTGCATCAAGTTAAAGTTAATTACCACGTGTACACACCATGTACTGTAGTAAGCTGCCATCGAATCCTCAACTAAAGACCAAATCAGATTTTCCTTCCAAACCTATTCTCACTCCTTTACCTCAACAATTCAATTAGAAATCGAGAGACAGTGAGTGAGGAATCTAGAGAGTTTCTGTGAACAAGAATCACCAACTCAAACTTAGAAGTCTCAAACAGCATGCTAACTTCTAGATGAATTCAGTAATCACATTCTTTTTTCTTTGTTTTTGCCTCTTTCATGATTCATCTTTATAAGCATAAAACGTAAGCTACAATCTGCCCAAGCATACCCTTTTACTCTACTCACAATTGGAACAGTAGGCGACTGGAAAGGTGGAAACCGCCGGAGACGACGACGGTGGCGTCGGCGTGAAAATTAAACGGAAGGGAGCAGAGAGGAGTATTCTTTTTGTCTAGGGATTTCTTCTCTCAATTTGGGGATATCCATGAGAGAGATTTCAGAATATGAATTTTTTGATATTTGGTATTAAATGCTAACCTTTCTGACTGTGGGTTCGAGACATGCGAATTTTTCCGAATAATAATTTTTTATTTATTTTTACTATCTTTTCAGAAGATGGATTAGTGTTATGATTTAGGTGAAGAACAAGAAAGAAATCCCAAAGGCACTTTCACATACAAACACCTAATGGCTCCACAAACTAGCAACACAAGAACTAGCAAGCATACCTTTAAAATCAACCTTAGCCCGACAAAAGATCAAATGCAACCTGAAGGATTTAATAAGTCTTCAAAAGATGAAGAAGGTGAGCTCACAAATATGGAGAAATTGTTTCTTACCAATATTCAAAAGCTGAGAATGAAAACCCTAAAAAGAGTATTTATACTAAACCAAAAGTAATAGAGAAAATAGTCTTCAAAATCTTTAAAAGATGACATTTTCGAAAAAAAAAACCCGGCCGGGCATTTTGGGGCCTTGCCCGGGCCTTTTTATTGCCCGGCCGGGCGGTTTTCGCCCGGCCACGGTTAGTTCCTCAGCAGCTCTGCGCGACTTTCATCAAACGACCATATCTCTCTCATCCGAACTCCGTTTGGGGCGTAAGGTACCCACGCGAAGGTATTTCTGTTGGAACATATATACTAAAAAGCATTTTTCGAGTTCATTTTGAATTTGATAAATTGCTTGTATATTGTAAACACTCTTCATTTAATGAGAATAATAAATGTTTTCTTCATACTGTGTATTTTACTTTAATGGGCATTGACCGTATTTCATTATATATTAAATTGTATAATTAAAGCGCCGGAAAGTAAAATCAGTCTAAGTCTTCTACATTGAAGGTCGGGTCGTGGAACATGTCATCACAGTAGGTGGCCCAACCGGTACCTTGTAGAAGTAAAACTTTTTCACAACCTAGATAAGCTTTGGCTACCTATCGTGAAAGGTTGCAGTGTCCATCCGAAAAGTCGTCTTTACCTTGAGAACGACTAGTGACACTAGTGTGGTATAGCATTGAATGGATCTAAAGTATAGACACGTCTTTGTTGCTATCTACTATAAGACGATGTCTTGGAGATTTAATATTTCCTAATCTTTGTAATAATATAGGACACACGTTATTTAATCATACGCTGCTTTGACTTATCAATAGGTGCGGGTTTTTCGTAACCCAATATTCCTGATATCTTGGGTAGTAGTAATTAATAACTAGTATGGTGTCAGTTTTATTATTACATTGAATCGTGTGCCTGCGTGGTTTGACTATATCCCCAAGAGGTGTTCGAGAGAAGTTCTATTATTCGGAAACCCAGCCGGTTTGGATTTAATCCAAGAATAAATAGAAAAGGAAAAGTATATTTTGATATACATCTCGTACTAGACAAACTCTTGGAAATAAAAAGATATTAATTAATTTAAAGTCTATAGCAGACTACAAATTAATTAATGGATATAGAAAGTCTTAGACACGGGAAATAATATATTAAAGAGGTTAACCCGGATTGCTTGTAATCACGGATTGGATGGGCGGTCAATATTTCTTCTATAGTGGCACAAGAAATATTCCATTGGCCTTATATTAAATTATGGGTTATAATTTAATTAGTAAAGAAGGTCCAATGGGGGAGGCCCAATCCAAGCCCCATAGATCCCTAACCTAGCCCATCCTAAACTCTATAAATAAGAATGTAAGGAGATGAGACAAAGGTAATCACAAACCCTAGCCTCCACACTTGGCTTTCTTGTCTTCTCCTTCAAGATTCTTATAATTTCTAAGAGATTCCTCCCACAAGGAATGTAGATCTATAGAGTTAAGGGTCATAGGTTAGAAGATCTTTGGTCTTGCATTCATAATCAAGCTTCAAGATCTACACGTGGAGAAGTAGCAAGCCACTTCGATTCTTTGGAGAATCATTGTTGTAAGTATTCAATAACATAATTTAATTTAAATTATGTGATTAATTGCGCAATTATATGTTTCTACATGTTCAAGCATGAAATTGAATCGACCCACATAATCACCTAAATAGATTCTTTTGTGGATTTATTTAATTTGCAATTTCCGCTGCGATTATCCCCAACAACTGGTATCAGAGCCATGCTTTTAGGCTCTGATAATGTGGGTTTAATCTTGTTTTTTCAAAACTACATGGATCAATGAAGAATATTTTAGATCTATAAGTGAATACTCTAGATCGGCTAAAGAACATTCTAGATCTATGAATTTTTATTCAAGATTGATGAAGAATGTCTTTATCTACAATAGAGTACTCCAAGATCTATAGAATATATTCTAGATCTATTTTATATAGTTGTTAAATGGAATATTCTAGATCTATAAGAATATTCTTAAGAATATTGTAGATCTATGATAGTTTATTCTTGATCTATGTTTATTGTGTTCTACTTGTGTAGATCTACATGTTTGAAAAATGTGATGGATGATTGTTTTCATGCTTGCAATATTGCGTGATTGTTGAATCTTGTTGTTCTTCGTTTTATTGTAAACCCACGGGGGTTGACCGTGGTAGATTAGGTTTTGTTTTTCCCTTGTATATTTCTTTTGTAAGCAAATGTAATAGTTAGAATACAAAGAAATGTAATACGATGGATCAAAACAAGACGAAGAACAAATCCGGCGAAGGAAGAACTAGGCGGCGGCCGAAACCCTAGCGGGCTCGGCCGCACGCAGATCTAGGCGGCGACGGAGGCGGCTGGCTTGGCGGCGGCAGCGGCAGAACAGCAGCTGGCAGCCTTGGCGGTGGCTGAAACCCTAGCGGGCTCAGCCGCGCGCAGATCGAGGCGGCAGGGCGGCTGGCGGTGGCGGTCGCTGGTGCACGGCGTCGGCGGTGGCTGGCGGCTGGCGGCAGCAGCGGCGGCTGCGGTTCCCGGAGCTTGGCGGCGGCAGGGCAGTCCCGACGATGAAGACGACGGCGGCGCAGATCCCTACAAGGCGGCGGCTAGTTGTTTTTATTTTAGGGCGAAACCCTAATTACGGTTTTAGATGGCCCGATTAATAGGCAAGGCCCAATGTGTGGTCTTGACCTAATTTTTATGCCCTAGATATTTGTTTTATTCAAATGGGGTATATATTTTATTTAATCCTTTTTATCCGGAGTACCATGGTTCATGGAAAGGATAAATTGTGATTTATTTTAATTATTTGGTTTTAGACATTTAGTGGTTTAAAATCAAATGATTTATTTGATTATATGTGATGTGACAAAGTGTGCAAAATTATTTGCCTATGTGATTTACATCTTATGTGAGTTAAATAAATTATTTGCTTGCATGATAATCAAATGAAAACCATTTTATTAAAATAACTAAGCCATAATTACGAACAGTCATGTTGTATATGGTCTCATGTTACTAAACTCTCGTATCAGACTTTCCTCTTCTGTTAGGAAAGCAGCTAGCTGGGTGTAGCTCTTTCGGCTCAAAGCATCTTCCACTGCATTTGCTTTGCCAGGGTGGTAATTGATGCCACAGTCGTGGTCCTTTACCAATTTGAGCTATCTTCAGTGCCTCATGTTTAAATTATTTTGCTCGAAAAAGTATTTCAGGCTCTTGTGGTCCGTAAAGATGTCACATCGACCTTCGTAGAGAAGATGCCTCCAATCTTTAGTGCATTAACCACTGTTGCTAACTCCAAGTCGTGGGTTGGGTAGTTCAACTCGTGCGGCCTCAATTGTCGTGACATGTAGGCAATCACTTTGTTGTTTTGCATCAAAACACATCCAAGTCCCACCTTCGAAGCGTCAATGTAACCACGTAGTTCATTCCAGGTTCCAGTACAACTAAAATTGGTGCGGTGGTCAGTTTTTCCTTCAAAAGTTGGAAGCTCGCCTCACACTCCAGAGTCCAATTAAATTTCACCCCCTTCTTGAGTTGTTGGGTCATTGGTCTCACTATCTTGGAGAATCCCTCTATGAACCTTCGGTAGTATCCTGCCAAACCCAAGAAACTCCGAATTTCGTTTGGTGTCGAAGGTGACTTCCATTGTTGTACCGCCTCGATCATGGCGAGATCTACTCGGATTCCTTGTAAGGACACAATGTGGCCAAGAAAGTTTACTTTTTTGAGCCAGAACTCACACTTGCTGAATTTGGCGTACAGCTTCCCGGTCCTTAATGTCTCTAAAGTGATTCGCAGGTGTTTCTGGTGCTCCTTCTCATTCTTCGAGTAAACCAGTACGTCATCTATGAAGACTAGAACGAATTTATCCAAGTATGGGTGGAATACTCGGTTCATCAAGTCCATGAATACTGCAAGTGCATTCGTGAGTCCGACCAGCATCACAATGAACTCATAGTGACCATATCTTGTGTGGAAGGCGGTCTTCGGTATGTCCTCCCTTCGGACCCTCAATTAATGATATCCGAACCTCAAGTCCATCTTTGAGAATACACCGGATCCTTGCAGTTGATCGAACAAGTCATTTATCCTTGGTAGTGGATACTTATTCTTAAGGTCGATACACATCCTCATCGACCCATCTTTCTTTTCGACGAACAGTACCAGTGCGCCCCACGGTGAGACACTGGGTCTAATGAAACTTAAGTCCATGAGCTCTTGAAGTTGTATCTTGAGTTCCTCTAACTCTTTAGGCGTCATTCAATATGGTGCTTTAGACACAGGTGCAGATCCTGGCACGAAGTCAATTGTGAACTCCAATTGTCGATCTAACGGTGGCCCAGACGACATTTCGGGAAAAGCGTCCAAAAATTCTCAGCACGACAGCTACATCTTCAACTTTCCTTTCCTCTTTCTCCTCTCCGTGGAGATAGATGAGATAGGCAGGACGCCCTTTTCTGATCATTGTGGTAGCTTGAAGCGCGGAGATTATAGCCATTCGCCGGTTCATCGAGATTCCATGGTATGCTGTTGGTTCCTTCCCCGGGGCTTGTAGAGATATATGTCTCTCCTTACAACGAATAGTAGTAAAATTCGCGGTTAACCAATCCATTCCTCGTGGTTCACTTAGTTTTATTCATCATCCCCGTATTGATCGATAAACTAGTTTCACATGGATCTCTACACCGTACAAGACAATTAGGCCCGTGTGCCTAAAAATTTCCTTAACATTTTTTTTTCCAATATCATTATCTATGCATATAACACAAAATTCAATTTCTTAGCAGCTCGTTATAAGTGGTTCGTAAATGCGATTTATTCCACGTCTCGTTTTATTGGTCATGTCTGCACTTCTGGTTGGTGTATCATTTCGGCACGTAAGTTTAAAAAACTTATTTCCCACGTGTATCTTAAGAGATCAAGCTTTTGCCTTTCCTTCTAATGTTGCATCAAGAACTCAGAATATGTATCAAGAACACAAATATGTATCAATAACACAAATTTTAATCAAACAGACTTAACTTGGATATGGGCCGATTTCAATTTATAACAACACTGTTAAAATGTCTTTAAATTGGAAGAGTTCCAAGATCACTCAAGGAAACAAGAATTACAATTTCAGCTCGACTTTTGTTTAGAATCTCAATACTAACGTGTAACAATTGGTTTGGGTCATCCCAATAGAGCTTGAAATATCATAAGATAGGTCATGAAAATAGGATGGATTTGAAATAAATCTCAATTCCTGTAGTAGGCTACCAAACAAGATAATTCAGTTGTCCGACCAAATTTGAAAGGTCCCATGCATCGGTGGACAATGATTCAAACATGTCATGACCAGAAACGATCAGTTGCATAAGGATTTGGTAATGGAGGCAGTTGTCACGAAGCAGTACTAATCATGGTTCAACAAAGATCAAAATATGGAATAATGATATCACATCAATGGGTTCATAAGTTTGTAAAAGGCAGCCAAAGTCAAAGGGACTTTTTTCAAAAAAAAAACAGGTGGATTAAATCTATTAAGGGAAAGTACAAAATGTAGGCCTCAACTTCGTTTTGGAGAATGAAAAGTTCTGATATGGAAACGATACATGTAGTGCGATTGGGCCAAAAGAATTGCACTTCTATAAGAAAGAACCTGCCATATACATAGCTACAAATGAAAGCTGAATAAAAGTTCGAAGAATAATATCCCATAGAAAACATGTATGGGAGACGTGGTCATAGTGAATGACATAATTACAAGCAACTTTAGGAATAAAGTTCAATGATGAAGGCTCACAAAGTCAAAATATTGTACAATACAATCAATCCAAGTTTCCAAAGTTATAAGGGCAAACCCCAATTTCCAAGAACTGGAAGTGAGTCATGACTTGACGTTGGAAAAAGAAATAATGGGAATTACTTGCAAAGTATGAGTCAAACAAGGTGTTAAATAGACAAGGGCTCACGGTTATTCGAAAGATCTGAAAAAGAACTTCTTAGAATCCAAGTAAGTACTATTGATTAAAATAGTTCATTCTAGCTATCAAGGTCGCACTTCCTCGTTCATCTTTTGTGAGCCGAACATGGTAACATCGTTCTAAAAAAAACCGTGGGTTTGCGTGTCATGGCGACTAATAACTGTAGTCAAAATCCATATCTTCATGATATTCTTTGCACGTCATAACAATCGCTTTCTTAAAAACGTTGTAATTATACTCACGCTCTCACCATGATATAACAATAGTTTTCGTTGCCTCACCACTTTTAACATAAGAATGAGTTTAATTTATTAGATCGAAGGTACGATCTTTCTCCGTTGTAGGATTACATCACTTAGCATCTCCTCTTGTCTCGTATATTTTCGTGTTCGAAACTTCTCTTCAATTTGCACACCTTCTCCTCTTGAACTCATTATTGTACGTAATGACTCTTCGCATTCTCCTTATTCATATCGTTCAGGAAGGCAATAGTGAATTTGTAATTATTCAATTAAGTTCGAATTCGCTGATGGGGTTTGAATCCCCTTGCACAGCGGAAGACTTGTACAAAACAAATAAATCAGACACGGATCCATTTGACCGATTATGCGATTAATCAATTCACATGTTAAACAGATAATTGTATGCTAGAAAACAAATAATTCATGCTTAGAAAATATAAATCCTAAACATGATTTCTACGGTTTAGGGTTATCGATTTTGATTCTCCAAAGAATCGTTGATTGCTCGCGCCTTCTCCACGATGATCTTCAATACTAGACCACGGATCTTCTGACTGGCTCCCGAACTATATCTCGATATCAGGGTGGGCTGATCTTATCAAAATACTAGGACTCGAATAAAAAAGAAGACAGAAATTCCTCACGGAGGAGAGCTGAAGAATTTTCGAGCTCCTCTACTAATTAGAGAGGGGGACGAAAATTTCATCTAATAATTGTAATTCTGTATGTCCTTTATTCTCCTATTTATATTAAGTTCATATTGGGCCCAGTCAGGGATCTATGGAAGGTTTTGGATATGGGCTCCCCCAATTAGTTTTTTACTAATTAAATTGAACCCACAATTTAATACAAGCTTATATTGGAATATTACGAGCAGCCACTACAGAAGTAATATTGCACTCCCCATCCAAATCTGAAATTATAAGTAATTCGGGCTTCCGTTTTGTTTATTATTTATTTCCCGCACTTAAGATATAAATGTCCATTAATTAATTAATGTCAGCTATGGACTTAATTAATTAACATCTTATTAATTCCAAGAGTGGTCTTAGCAAGAAACACTTATTTATTATTCATAGAGTAATAAAACTCCAACTGGCCAATTTTCCGAATAATAAAACCTTGTCCGAGCTCCTCTTGAGAACATTATCAAACGAGACTCACCTCGTGCGTGATTCAACATAATAGCAATCCTAGCACCGCTAGATATTAATCACCACTACCCAAAATATCAGGATTATTGGATTGCGAAAAATCCGCACCATTTGATAAGTCAAAGTAGTGCATAATCAATACCGTATGCTCAATGCTAACGTATGTAGATTAAGAAATAGTATTTTATCAAGACCTAGTCTTTCAGTAGATAGCATAAAGACAAGTCTTGCTGTCAAATCCATTCAGTGCTATACCACACCAACGTCATCTTATTTCAGTAAGGTTTAGAAATAATCGGACTGACATTACAACCTTTCACGATAGGTAGTCTAAGCCTATCTGGGTTGTGAAATTCTTCTTTTTCTTTTGCAAAGCATTGCATAGAACCGACTGTGTTACCTTAAAGTGGACGTCGCCCACAACCAGTCTACTAAGAAAAAGACTTAGACTTTGTTTGCTTCTTATACATTTAAATGTTTATAAAACATCTTATAAATGCACAAGCAAATACAATGTAATAATATATTGATTCTATTCGTGCGAAACTGCTCGAATAATACTGAATCGGGTTAAAAGTGGATTATATAGTTTTACGTATACAAGCAAGATTCTATTCAAGCGGAAGACTTGTATAAAACAAATAAATCAGACACGGATCTATTTGACCGATTATGCGATTAATCAATTCACATGTTAAACAGATAATTGCATGCTAGAACGCAAATAATTCATGCATAGAAAATATAAATTCTAAACATGATTTCTACGGTTTAGGGTTACCGATTTTGATTCTTCAAAGAATCGATGATTGCTCACGCCTTCTCCACGATGATCTTCAATACTAGACCACGGATCTTCTGACTGGTTCCCGAACTGTATCTCGGTATCAGGGTGGGCTGATCTTATCAAAATACTAGGACTCGAATAAAAAAGAAGACAGAAATTCCTCACGGAGGAGAGCTGAAGAATTTTCGAGTTCCTCTACTAATTAGAGAGGGGGACGAAAATTTCATCTAATAATTGTGATTTTGTCTCTCATTTATTCTCCTATTTATATTAAGTTCATATTGGCCCAGTCAGGGATCTATGGAAGGTTTTGGATATGGGCTCCCCCAATTAGCTTTTTACTAATTAAATTGAACCCACAATTTAATACAAGTTTATATTGAAATATTACGAGCAGCCACTACAGAAGTAATATTGCACTCCCCATCCAAAACCGAAATTATAAGTAATCCGGGCTTATGTTTTGTTTATTATTTATTTCCCGCGCTTAAGATGTAAATGTCCATTAATTAATTAATGTCTGCTACGGACTTAATTAATTAACATCTTATTAATTCCAAGAGTGGTCTTAGCAAGAAACACTTATTTATTATTCATAGAGTAATAATTATTCATAGAGTAATAAAACTCCAAATGACCAGTTTCTCGAATAATAAAACCTTGTTCGAGCTCCTCTTGAGGACATTATCAAACGAGACTCACCTCGTGCGCGATTCAACGTAGTCGCAATCCTAGCACCGGTAGATATTAATCACCACTACCCAATATATCAGGATAACTGGGTTGCGAAAAACCCGCACCATTTGATAAGTCAAAGTAGTGCATAATCAATACCGTATGCTCAATGCTAACGTATGTAGATTAAGAAATAGTATTTTATCAAGACCTAGTCTTTCAGTAGATAGCATAAAGACACGTCTTGCTGTTAGATCCATTCAGTGTTATACCACACCAACGTCATCTTATTTCAGTAAGGCTTAGAAATAATCGGACTGACATTGCAACCTTTCACGATAGGTAGTCTAAGCTTATCTGGGTTGTGAAATTCTTCTTTTTCTTTTGCAAAGCATTGCATAGAATCGACTGTGTTACCTTAAAGTGGACGTCGCCCACAACTCGTCTACTAAGATAAAGACTTAGACTTTGTTTGCTTCTTATACATTTAAATGTTTATAAAACATCTTATTAATGCACAAGCAAATACAATGTAATAATATATTGATTCTATTCGTGCGAAACTGCTCGAATAATACTGAATCGGGTTAAAAGTGGATTATATAGTTTTACGTATACAAGCAAGATTCTATTCAAGCGAAACTTGCTCGAAACATGCTTTTCAGTATACCAAACCTAACAATCTCCCACTTATACTCAAAACATGTTTTCGAGTATACCCACTGCCAAAAACTCTCCCACTCCCACTTATACACAAAGAAGGTATTGATACTAGATATATCGAACCACCATTCATTTCACATCATGTTTGAACATGCTGCCACAAAGGCATTTTATGTGAAAAATCTGCTTGGTTGTTCACTGATCATATCATTTCCACCATAATGTCTTTGCTGCGTACTTGATCTTTAATTAATTTCATCTCTCTATATGATTGCTTAGCTTTATTAGCTCGTGTGTCCCTTGAGTTAGCCTTCACTAGAGTCATACTCCAAATGTAATACTCATAGGCATACTTAAACTTACGATTAAAGCTATTAGGAAGATACTCCTAAGGTAAACACATATTCAGAGGATGACTTACTCGATCACTGATTAGTCATAAAACTAAGTCAGTGTAACCCTAAGGACATTACATGAATGACTGGTAAACTAGAATATAGCAATTAGTCTTTCTCAAGCACTATGGTATACTCTTTACCTCAATCGTAGTCCTTTGTCATGGTTAATATGATATACGTTTTTCATGCATAAGCACAACCAATATCAAACTTAGTACACATTATAGCGTACATGAGACAACTATCTCCGAAACTAGTCTCATAATTCTTGATCTCACTAAGCATCAAACGACACTTGACTAGAGACAAGACAAGTCCATCTTGAAAGGTATAAACCTTTTCATGGAATTTCTAATGCTAAAATGTTCCAAGCAATGTGTAGATATAAGACTCCTAAGAGAATCTCAACATTCTTTCTAGCAATCTTAAAAGGACTTAGATGCTAAGAATGTAATTAGTTTCTCTTAAATCCTTTATCTTAAACTGGGCAGACAACCAGTTTCCTACGCCAGATGCCAATCTTAGTTGTTTGCAACTTTTGTAGATTTCATCATCGTAGAGTACCAATAATACCATATGTAATGCACTTTCAACTTCCTTGTGCTTATAGCACTGTTAAGGACACAAGTCAAATTCCAAATATTTGACAATTTTGATAAAACACATATACTCTGATTTAGATGCTTGCCTAAGACCACGAAGGTCTATATAAGCTTCCAATCATGCGTTTCTTGCCCTTAATTACATATCCATTAGAATGTTCTAGTAGATGATTTCCTCAAGACTTCTATCTATAGAAGGCTATCTTGACAATCATAATACATACATTCTAATTTATGTAAGATATAATAGACCATATGATCGATTAAATCCTGGCACAACGATAGCGAGAAGATAATTTTCTTTGGGCATAACCCATTGTCATTGTCTAGCTATTTGAGATCCACATTTACACTTGCAAAGATACTTGCTCCCACTGACTGACACAGCCTGTAGGTAATATTGTAAGTCTTGTAAAATATGTTTTCTATCTTAGATTGTAATATGGAATCTATCACCTTCTCAAAGATGATTATCCAAATTAACCAATACTACATTGTGGTTAAAGGGATTATGTTCAAGTTAATCTAAGACTGAGTCTTACGACACTCTTAGACCCATGAATTTGTTGTGTTCCAGTGGAACGCTCCTACTACGACATGGTTCTTACAATCTTAGGTACTGAAGTTGATTTTATTAGTGCAAAAGTTTCTAATGGTATGACTTCTTGGTAATGTGGAAAATCTGATATCTCTCTCTTTATTTTGAGAGTTATCACGCTGTTAGGCTTGTAGTTCATCTCTTGATCTTCATACAAGAATTATATCTTTGAAGATTACAGAACTTATAACCTTACATCATTTGGGACAAACCTTATACATACCTCAGTACTCAACTCCAATTTCTTGGACACTTTTCCGACACGTGTTGGAACAACATTACACCTTGAGATGTGCTAGACTAGAGTCGCTCTAGCCCACAACTCGTATTTTGTAGAAGGTACTGATGTTGGTAGTTACTTGACGATATCCCATCAATGACAAGATTTTAATGAGTACAACTCATCACTTAATCAAACTTGTCTTAGAAAGACTTCGATTCCTTCTTACATAACTATCTCATTCATTAGAAGAATGCTTGGATTCGTCAATGGAGAATAGACTCCCACTACTGATCATAACCCTTTGCTCGTCTCCTTATGGTGTAAACCATTGAGACTTGCTAGTCTTTCTATGTCGCACTTCTATAAGTATTCTGAATCTCTTGATAAATCAAATGATTCTAAGTTATAGTGCATCAAACAGACTTTCTCAACTCTCAAGCTATTTAACAAAATATTAAAATCTTGATAGTCTTGATCAGTTCGAACAATTGCTAAGTATTTTCTTGGCCTTAAGACTAAGAGCTATAAATAATTTATCATTCATTATTTAAGAAGTTGATGTGTTGTTTTAATACTCAATCTTGTTGCACTATTATTGTTTTAATACTATGATGCCTTAAACATCAACCATAAAACAATAATTGAGCATTAATAGCTCCCACTGCAACAAAACCCTAACCGGATCAAGATCTCTTATTTAGAAGTTGCATTGCTATGTAAGTCATTGTCCTTCTCTAAAAGAGGTCAATCCAGCTTACAAAGCATCTTCACTTCGCTTTTAAACAA
Source organism: Salvia hispanica (assembly GCF_029641045.1). NCBI lineage: Eukaryota > Viridiplantae > Streptophyta > Magnoliopsida > Lamiales > Lamiaceae > Salvia > Salvia hispanica. The sequence continues at coordinate 8,523,901 of NC_142697.1, read as the reverse complement.
ACATTGATAACAATTTAGGCTCCCTGATTTCCATATCTAGTGTTTTGTTCAAATGAACTAGGACTTAAGAAAAATGCAGCCTTTATGAATTCGTCATCTATCATGTTATTTTCCTCTAACAGTAATATAACGACTATTAGTCTGAAGATTTTCTACTTTTTAGTTAAACCTTCTTGTAGTAATTTCTTATTACTTTAGGCGATGACTTGCGTTAGAAACTATTTGAGTGATCAAAAGATCCTCAAAACATTCTGTCACTCTAGGATATTCCAATCGAATCATCTTGACAGATTCTATTGATATCCATCTTTCATCGTCATTAACCAAGACTTGTCGAGCTACTTAAAGGGAAAATAGCTTGGCCTTATTCCTCAAAGAGCTTGTCAAGTACATGCATAATGCATTCTCAAACATTCTTTATGGAATTATGTCGAGGAATTGGAGGACATGAATCATTGAGTATAAACTCCAAGCTTTCAGCGATGAGAATCTTATCCATCTTCGTTTCCGATCTACATAATTTATGCATTCGAGTTTACTTTCTTTAAGGATCGCAGACAAATATTGAATGACATAATGAAGATTCGGCAAATAAACTTATTATCACATACCCATGCTCAATACATAATCGCAAATTACCACAAAACAATTATGTATCTTGCAACCGTAAAATTAAAATTTTGTACCCTCAAGCAGAGGTCAATACGCATCAAAATTTTAGCAATTTTACTGGTCACAACACCGATGAATAGTCCAGAGACCGCAGCACGGCATGGCCGCCAAATGTTGCCTAAGCACGACCATCAGATTTAGCATTACAGAATCTTGTTTCTACAACACACTCCCATAGCAATGCTCATGTGTTGATAACAAAACCAAGCTATCTCATAAATTTTGTTTGAACTTCTGAAACTTGTAATTTCTTAGGATTATTGTCCCCACAGCATGGGTGGCGATAATATTAGAAACCACTTTCTAGTTCATACTATTTATTTGAGAAGTCTGCCCTTATGAACTTGCTATTTCTTAGGATTATTCTCCCCACAGTATGGGTGGCGATAATATTAGAAAATGGCTACATAAATTTGCAAACCAATCGATGGAGACCGTATACAACGCACTTGTTGTAATCATCACTTAGATATTTTTATATGGTTTTTGCATAATTATCACATAAGCAGATAAAGCAAATAATCCACTTAAAATACATAAACACCAAATAAACAGATAAATCCATTTAATGCATGACATTTAAATTTAAACACACATGATAATTATCGAAAATTATTTAATCTATTCAAGGGAGAATCAATTAAATAATTAAGTTTTATCTTGGATAATAATTATCCAAATTCATTTAGGATTTATCAAGATAGAGTCAACTATCTAAATCCACTTAGGATTATTCTAGATTTTATTTCGATAAAATCAAATCCTACAATTCAAGATAACGTTGATCTAGGATTATCATTATTTAAATCGTACTAGGATATTACTAGATAGAAACACTTCCATCATAATCCATAAGATAAAAATAAAATCCAATCAATCAAGATTTATACAAATCTTAATTCTATTTAGAATAGACATCCAGAATATACCAAACATTATTTAGGATTTCCGACACGTGTTGGAACAACATTACACCTTGAGATGTGCTAGACTAGAGTCGCTCTAGCCCACAACTCGTGTTTTGTAGAAGGTACTGATGTTGGTAGTTACTTGACGATATCCCATCAATGACAAGATTTTAATGAGTACAACTCATCACTTAATCAAACTTGTCTTAGAAAGACTTCGATTCCTTCTTACATAACTATCTCATTCATTAGAAGAATGCTTGGATTCGTCAATGGAGAATAGACTCCCACTACTGATCATAACCCTTTGCTCGTCTCCTTATGGTGTAAACCATTGAGACTTGCTAGTCTTTCTATGTCGCACTTCTATAAGTATTCTGAATCTCTTGAAAAATCAAATGATTCTAACTTATAGTGCATCAAACAGACTTTCTCAACTCTCAAGTTATTTAACAAAATATTAAAATCTTGATAGTCTTGATCAGTTCGAACAATTGCTAAGTATTTTCTTGGCCTTAAGACTAAGAGCTATAAATACTTTATCATTCATTATTTAAGAAGTTGATGTGTTGTTTTAATACTCAATCTTGTTGCACTATTATTGTTTTAATACTATGATGCCTTAAACATCAACCATTAAACAATAGTTGAGCATTAATAGCTCCCACTGCAACAAAACCCTAACCGGATCAAGATCTCTTATTTAGAAGTTGCATTGCTATGTAAGTCATTGTCCTTCTCTAAAAGAGGTCAATCCAGCTTACAAAGCATCTTCACTTCGCTTTTAAACAAACATTGATAACAATTTAGGCCCCCTGATTTCCATATCTAGTGTTTTGTTCAAATGAACTAGGACTTAAGAAAAATGCAGCCTTTATGAATTCGTCATCTATCATGTTACTTTCCTCTAACAGTAATATAACGACTATTAGTCTGAAGATTTTCTACTTTTTAGTTAAACCTTCTTGTAGACATTTCTTATTACTTTAGGCGATGACTTGCGTCAGAAACTATTGAGTGATCAAAAGATCCTCAAAACATTCTGTCACTCTAGGATATTCCAATCGAATCATCTTGACAGATTCTATTGATATCCATCTTTCATCGTCATTAACCAAGACTTGTCGAGCTACTTAAAAGGAAAATAGCTTGACCTTATTCCTTAAAGAGCTTGTCAAGTACATACATAATGTATTCTCGAACATTCTTTGTGGAATTATGTCGAGGAATTGGAGGACATGAATCATTGAGTATAAACTCCAAGCTTTCAGCGATGAGAATCTTATCCATTTTCGTTTCCGGTCTACATAATTTATGCATTCGAGTTTACTTTCTTTAAGGATCGCAGACAAATATTGAATGACATAATGAAGATTCGGCAAATAAACTTATTATCACATACCCATGCTCAATACATAATCGCAAATTACCACAAAACAATTATGTATCTTGCAACCGTAAAATTAAAATTTTGTACCCTCAAGCAGAGGTCAATACGCATCAAAATTTTAACAATTTTACTGGTCACAACACCGACGAATAGTCCAGAGACCGCAGCACGGCATGGCCGCCAAATGTTGCCTAAGCACGACCATCAGATTTAGCATTACAGAATCTTGTTTCTACAACACACTCCCATAGCAATGCTCATGTGTTGATAACAAAACCAAGCTATCTCATAAATTTTGTTTGAACTTCTGAAACTTGTAATTTCTTAGGATTATTGTCCCCACAGCATGGGTGGCGATAATATTAGAAACCACTTTCTAGTTCATACTATTTATATTTGAGAAGTCTGCCCTTATGAACTTGCTATTTCTTAGGATTATTGTCCCCACAGTATGGGTGGCGATAATATTAGAAAATGGCTACATAAATTTGCAAACCAATCGATGGAGACCGTATACAACGCACTTGTTGTAATCATCACTTAGATATTTTTATATGGTTTTTGCATAATTATCACATAAGCAGATAAAGCAGATAATCCACTTAAAATACATAAACACCAAATAAACAGATAAATCCATTTAATGCATGACATTTAAACACACATGATAATTATCGAAAATTATTTAATCTAGTCAAGGGAGAATCAATTAAATAATTGAGTTTTATCTTGGATAATAATTATCCAAATTCATTTATGATTTATCAAGATAGAGTCAACTATCTAAATCCACTTAGGATTATTCTAGATTTTATTTCGATAAAATCAAATCCTACAATTCAAGATAACGTTGATCTAGGATTATCATTATTTAAATCGTACTAGGATATTACTAGATAGAAACACTTCCATCATAATCCATAAGATAAAAATAAAATCCAATCAATCAAGATTTATACAAATCTTAATTCTATTTAGAATAGACATCCAGAATATACCAAACATTACTTAGGATTTCTTAGATAAATAAATTTATCTAAATCCAATTAAATAAGGATTTTCTTATATATCATTTACATCCTAATCTATCTATGACATAAATCCAAAAGATAAGGATAACTTGGATTAGTACTTATTTTAATCCATCTAAGATTTGTCTTAATAGAATTAAATCTATTCAAATCCATAGGATAAAATGAATTAATATAAATGTTTATCCTAATTCATCTAGGTTTTATCTTGGATTAAATCTATATAAATCCATATAATACGATAATATTATATTATAATTATTCAAATATATCCAAGATTTATCTAGGAATAAATCCATACAAATCTATAAGATAAGAATAAAATATTATATTATCACTATCCAAATCCATCTAGAATTTATCTATGAATAAATTCATATAAACTCATAGGATACGAATAAAATAATATTATTATTATCTAACTCCAACTAAGATTTGTCTAAAAATAAATCCATACAAATCCATAGAATATAGATAAAAACTAGATTGTCATTATCCAAATTTAGCTATGATTCATCTAGGAATTAAATCCCTACAAGTCCATAAAATTAGGATAAAATCTATAATTAATCCATGATTTAATACAAAATCAAATCTTATATAATATATAAAATCCACAAAAAATATATTCAAATCTTATTTCCAAAGTAATCTTGATTTCTTTCCGAATTGAATCCAAGATGAGAAAATCCTAATCAATTTTGGAAAGCGAAGTCACGACACGAGGCGTGCGACGTCTCCATCGTCCGTCGAGTTCGGGAACTGCCCACGAAGGGCTCCCACTCGATTCGCGAACTGCTGCTGTTCTGTGTCGCGCAAGCTGCCCAGCTCGAGAGCTTGGGCTGCTGACGTAGCTTGGCCAGCCTGCGACGATCGAACTGCCGCTTGTGTCCAGCTTGCCTCCCAACGCTGCTCCTGCCCTGCAGTTGCCTCACGAGTCCGGGAAGTCACCGACGGCAAGCTCCCACTCTGATCGCAACCGCTGCTGCAGCTGTACCGCAGTCGCAGGCGCTGCTGTCACGCGCAGATCTTTGCCGCTACTTCTCCGCTTTGGGGCTGCTGCTGCCATGATCGACCCAAAAAGCCATTGCTGCTGTCACGATCCTAGGCCAGCCCCATCACGCTGCTGCCCTTTGGAGATCACTTGTCGCAAACAAATCACGAACAGACACCCATTCAAACAAAAGCCAAACAATTGATTCTCCATGTGATTACCGTAAGTAATTTAAACAATTACATACACAACTAACCATTGTTTATAATGATTACATATGTTAGGAAATTAATTAATCAACACATAGACTATGCAATGATTAATATATGAAATATAATTCATACTCCCATGGCAGAGCGCAATTTTCCGTTCATAGTTTTCGAGAGATTACAAACGGAAACACATCTTATCATGCATTCAGGCAATTCACATTACATTAAATTAATCCACATAATTAGAGCCAAAAATTGGCTCTGATACCAATTGATAGGGTTTGAATCCCCTTGCACAGCGGAAGACTTGTATAAAACAAATAAATCAGACACGGATCTATTTGACCGATTATGCGATTAATCAATTCACATGTTAAACAGATAATTGCATGCTAGAACTCAAATAATTCATGCATAGAAAATATAAATCCTAAACATGATTTCTACGGTTTAGGGTTACCGATTTTGATTCTTCAAAGAATCGTTGATTGCTCACGCCTTCTCCACGATGATCTTTAATACTAGACCACGGATCTTCTGACTGGTTCCCGAACTGTATCTCGATATCAGGGTGGGCTGATCTTATCAAAATACTAGGACTCGAATAAAAAAGAAGACAGAAATTCCTCACGGAGGAGAGCTGAAGAATTTTCGAGTTCCTCTACTAATTAGAGAGGGGGACGAAAATTTCATCTAATAATTGTGATTTTGTCTCTCATTTAATCTCCTATTTATATTAAGTTCATATTGGCCCAGTCAGGGATCTATGGAAGGTTTTGGATATGGGCTCCCCAATTAGCTTTTTACTAATTAAATTGAACCCACAATTTAATACAAGTTTATATTGAAATATTACGAGCAGCCACTACAGAAGTAATATTGCACTCCTCATCCAAAACCGAAATTATAAGTAATCCGGGCTTATGTTTTGTTTATTATTTATTTCCCGCGCTTAAGATGTAAATGTCCATTAATTAATTAATGTCTGCTATGGACTTAATTAATTAACATCTTATTAATTCCAAGAGTGGTCTTAGCAAGAAACACTTATTTATTATTCGTAGAGTAATAATTATTCATAGAGTAATAAAACTCCAACTGACCAGTTTCTCGAATAATAATACCTTGTTCGAGCTCCTCTTGAGGACATTATCAAACGAGACTCACCTCGTGCGCGATTTAACGTAGTCGCAATCCTAGCACCGCTAGATATTAATCACCACTACCCAATATATCAGGATAATTGGGTTGCGAAAAACCCGCACCATTTGATAAGTCAAAGTAATGCATAATCAATACCGTATGCTCAATGCTAACGTATGTAGATTAAGAAATAGTATTTTATCAAGACCTAGTCTTTCAGTAGATAGCATAAAGACAAGTCTTGCTGTCAAATCCATTCAGTGCTATACCACACCAACGTCATCTTATTTCAGTAAGGCTTAGAAATAATCGGACTGACATTGCAACCTTTCACGATAGGTAGTCTAAGCCTATCTGGGTTGTTAAATTCTTCTTTTTCTTTTGCAAAGCATTGCATAGAACCGACTGTGTTACCTAAAACTGGACGTCACCCACAACCAATCTGCTAAGCAAAAGACTCAGACTTTGTTTGCTTCTTATACAATTAAATATTTATAAAACATCTTATAAATGCACAAGCAAACACAATGTAATAATATACTGATTCTATTCGTGCGAAACTGCTCGAATAATACTGAATCGGGTTAAAAGTGGATTATATAGTTTTACGTACACAAGCAAGATTCTATTCGAGCGAAACTTGCTCGAAACATGCTTTTCAGTATACCAAACCTAACATTCGCACCACATATTTTTTTTTTCTTTTGTCTTATCACTCGGAAAAGTGATATTGCAGTTGTAACAACTTACCACTGAGTTCTAGCACGTTCAGTCTAGCCTACCTCTTAGGCACTCTATATTTTCAAGCATAGCTTAAAGTCCCGTACTTCAACGTTTATTCGATCATTACTTAAAGGTTATTCAAGCATCATATGGCTTCTACGCTTGCGACAAAGTCCAATGAATTTCATATCTTCACTTTCTTAGTGATTCTAGACGATACCTCGTACTTCATCGATCATGAATTATCACCACATAAAACTTAATTCATACACCGCGTAATTAAACATCTTTATCCACATACCCCATTTGGTGTCCATTGCATAACACACATAACATATTAAATTATGTAAAAGTAAATTCATTCAATCCATCATCTATGGAATCAGATTTCATAAATAATGCAGTTCATGTCCATCTGTATCACAGATCACAAAATTACAACTACACTCGCATTCATACTTTGCATTTCAAAGTTTCATAATCATGCAATTTCAACCACATAGGCATAAAATTTTGTAGTTCATGGAAGCAACATGTATGTTCTTCAAGTAAAATTCGCAGTTTGAACATGTAATAACAAATTTCAACATCAAGCAATACGAGTTCACATTCGTACTTCAATATCCATCGCATTTAACGCCATCAAGTTCTAGTTTAAACAAATTAATTACATATTCACCTAGTGTTTCCCAGTTCATATCTTCCCAACATTTTCCAGAAGCTATAGTATTTATTTCACATTTCCAATAGACAAAACTGTCATTTTCACAAGGATAAATTTTCAGAAGTCGTTTCGTAGCAGTCAAGTAATCACAATCATGCTCCATGGTTCACAATAATTATGAAATTCCAGTCATGTATAATTTCATTTACCCAGACTCATAGAAATTCAACATATATTCGCAGAATTTCTCTATCAAACACAAATACCAATTTACGTGAATTGTTCATCATATTCGGCATAATCGTATTACGCAATTTCGTATCCATATATATATATATATAGGGTTTTAATCTATCAAAAGAAGGTCCTAAGTACCAAAATAAAGACCAATTATTAACCGTCAGATCCATAAGTGAATGACCATGATTTGTTGTTTAAATTATTTCGTTTGAGTCATAATAAAGGCAAAATGCATCATGTGGAGGGTATTTTCGGTAGAGTAAATAAATGTACCGTCATTACCGTTTTTAGTGGGCGAATTTAATGGTAGTGTTTACTGCACATGCTAAAATCAATCATTTATTGAAATCTCCCAAATCAAACGACTTCAATCCCAAAATCAGAGACCCAAAACCTAATCTACTCTCTCTCTCTCGCTTCTCCAATCAACCAAAACTCCCCTCGCCTACGATTCTTCAGCAATGGTGGATACACGCTCGGCCGGAGTAGCGAAGGATGACGGAAATGGTTAGCAAGAGTTTCTAAATCCCTAGTTTTCGAGAATGTGCAATCTGAACTGACGCAGTGTTCTTTTGGGTTGGTACCGCCAAAAACAACAACGAAAATTTGTATGTTGTCTAAATTTTTTGGGTCAATTCTATTCGACTGAATTGAGACATGGTATCGATGACCCAAAACAAGGTTAACTTTGTATGTATTTACCTTTTGTACCTCTACTTTTGAGGTACTCATGAATTTAAGTGGGATATACTTTTATAATATGAGACATATGGGAAATTACAAGCTATGAAAAAAACTCATATTTTTTATGCTTTATTTGTGTTATTGTTATACACTAATTTAATGATCTTTCATATACAGCACCACATAAAAATATATGTGCAGAAGGTGAAAAAGGGAAAGGAACTGCTGAAGATGTTCCCGTTTCTGGAAAAGGTCCTTACATTCAAAAATCATAACTTGAAATGATTGTAATTTACCAATTAGTAAAAATACAGAGCAATCAAAGCTCTTCGTCGGTTAAATTATTCTGTTGGTATTGACAAATTAAAAAATAACCCAATCTTAATATGACCGAAAAATACAATAACAATGACCCAAACAACACATATTCTTTTTCCATCCAACAATATTAATATGACTGAAAACTGCACTTACAATGACCTAAAGTTTCCCTATTGAATAATAAATTAGTCGTTTGAGTAAAAATAGAATCGGTTAAGGGTACTACATCTTGTTTCTTGTAGTTTAAATACCATATGATGAGAATTACTTCATACATTGAGTCGTACTAAATGAATAGTTGGTTCATGTCATCGTATGGGTAATTTATGTCATAATAATCCAATTTTCGAGTCATTATATAACACTACGGAATACCAGAATGCGTCAAACGAATCTGATTGAAATGTTCGTATCAAACAAACTAAAGTAAAATAAACGATTATTCTCATGTTTTTGACATATTAAAAAATCCCAATATTAAAATGAGCGAAAATACACAAACAATAACCCAAACATCTTATATTCTTTTGGGGCATACTAAATGAATATTTGGGTCATAATAATCCAATATTCGAGTCATTATATAAAAGTACGGAGTACCAAAATGCGTCAGGAAAAAAAACGACTAATGAAAGTTATCAAACCATGAAAAAATCTATGAAAATTAAGAAAATAAATTTATAGATTACAAGAATAACTGACTGATAAAGTGAAGAAGGAGATGAGAAAATATTGTTAAAGAGTATTTAGTTACAGTTATATTAGATCTGGAGAAAACTCAAATAATTTGGCAACTATTTATTCACAAATAATATATCTTCATGGAAAGAATTATAATGGAAGATTGTTGGAATTGCGGTTAAAGAAGATGGAAGATACGTAGATGGTGAAGGAATTGAAGTTGCTGAATGTTAACTCATAAATCACGCAGAAGATTTGTTAGTAGAAAGAGAAATAAGCAAGATTGTAGGGATTACCATAACAATCGACATTATATATTGACATTACTAACCTTATATGATATTTAGTGATTAAAAAAATAATACTTTTGAAATAAATTGAACCATCATATCTTATAATCTTAAGATCCGAAACGGTTAATCCTATGGTCAAAAAATGGTCTGTATTTCTTGATTTAAATCCATTCTTGTTTTGATCAAAATCCTATATATATATAGATATATATATATATATATATATATACTCCCTTCGTCCGTCATTAGGAGTCCCGGTCACTTTTGCACACTCATTTTGTAAAAATGATAATAAATAGTTAAGATTGAGAAATGGTAAAGTAAGAGAGAGAATAATGTTGAGAAGAATCTTATTAACATTATTATCTCTTTTACTTTACCATTTCTCCACTATAACTATTTAATATCATTTTTATAAAACGAGTACGCAAAAGTGACCGGGACTCCTAATGGCGGACGGAGGGAGTATATATATATATATATATACATAGGATTGTGATCAATTGAGATTTTTTATGCTATTGAGAAGAGATGCAATGTCACGACCGCACTTTGCTAAGGATAGCGAAAGCGGGTAAATCGCGACTAATGGGGGATTAAAGAAACGGGGAAAGAACTTGTGAATATGCCCGAAGGCCAAGTCGATCATATCATAGAATAGAAGTCAAATGTACCATTACATGGTCTTAGAACTAGAATAAACATTACATCAATAAATCAGAGTTCGAAGGTGAGATTCTAAGATGTCTCACTTCACAAAAGAGCAGCGGAATAAGTCCATACTAGACGACTTCGTGTATGAAGACACGAATCGTGAAAAGATCCACTGGGTTATTTAGAAGCATCGACTCCGATCATTTCTCCTTCCTCTTGACGTTCAACCTGCACATTTATAAATACATGCAGGGCTGAGTACAGGAGTACTCAGTGGACACATGCCGAAAACAAAACATACAATATATAGTTGTCATCCATCCACAGTATCGCACGGGGGTTTTTCTTAAAAGGCCCGAGCATACTAAATTTTCTTGTGATCTTAAAAGGTCTGACTGCAGTCTAAGTTCTTTTGGATCCTCGCCTTATCTGAGAATCGTGTACCGTGAAGGTGGCCACCTTCAGCGGACACATCGCCGGCCAATAGCTGATGGCTCACGGCTCTCGTGCACATTATTCCGAACAGGATTTGCGGTCCTATTGGGAACCGAATTCGTTAAACTCGGGCTGGCATCGCCAAAACCCACGGGCTATTACCCCAACAGATAGGCCTCAAAACAAACATTTTATGGCATGACAACAACTTTAAAATAATCACTGCTTCATTTTTGAGAAAATGATTTTTCATAACTTCAAAAGTATTTGCTTTATATCCACACTATAGTGCTGGATATTAAAAGAAAGCCCACCTGATATGCTTATGTCTCAACTCAATTACTCGCTTTGGCCTCACTCGCCCTCGAGCAATTTATCCCTTGAAAATAAATAGCGAAGCACGCTAATTAATACTTGAATTACTTCTCTTTAGAAAGAATGCATGCATCCTATTGGATAGCACCTATATCTCAGTCTCGGCCTATAGGATTGTTCTTAATCCCACCTCGGCTTCACTACTCTGCAGAGTTTATTTATTCTCTTTATTAACTTGGAGAAATTCTATTTTCTCTAAATTAAATATTCGGGCACTTATTAACAAGAATAGGAATTCTTGGAAAGTCTCTTCAAAAATCCTTCTCTTCGGATTTTTCTTAAGGCCGCCCATGGCGTCGCGGGGCGACGCCGGTCGGCTTTCGTGTCTCCCACTTTACTACTTTATTTCCCCGGAGTCTAAATAAATTATTTGGAAATTAATTTATCAACTTTCGAGCTCCAACTCTATATTTTCCATCTTTGGAAACTTAGTAATTTATTCGGGAATTAATTAATTAAGCTTCATCTCAATTCTTAAATTAAATTCCAACTGCTCATAATTAAATCCTTGGCCCAATCTACTAATTAAATGCTAGAGCCCCACACTCCTTACTAGCTTAGGGTGGCCCAATTTCTTTAGTATGTTCCTGGGCCCAACCTCTTCATCAATTACTAAGGCCCAAACACATTAATTCAAGGTCCAATTTCTATACTCCCTTCCACCCATCGGTCAACTCTCTCTCTCTCCTACATTTCTCAAAATGCAGATTGGGGAAAATCAGCTTGGAGAAGAAAGGGCGGTGCCTCCTTCTCTCCCTTCTTCTCTCGGCGGAACTCAGCCGCCCCCGTCTCTTCCTCGCGACCTCTCCGGCGATCGCCATCCTCGGCGTCGCCGGAGCCCTCTCCTTCTTCTCTTAATTCCCAAAACAAAAATCAAAATCCCTAACTTCAAAACCAGAGGCGGCGTCTTTCCTCTCCGGCGAAACCACGCCGCCAGGCACGCCGGGGTTTCGGAGTCCCGCCAGCGCCGGCTCTCGCGCACGTTCACCACTTCGCTACGCGAGCAGCGGCCCTTCTTCACCGCCGTTCCCCGTCATTTGTCGCTGCCGCCGCCTTGCAGCGCAGCTTTCCGGCGAGAGGGGGCGTGGGGAGGCATCGCCTTCTCCTCCCTCTCTCAGCCGCGACCTGCAGCTTCTTCGCAGGAGCTTCCGGACTCCGTCGACGCTCGCCGTTGCCCGGTCGCCCCTCCGCCTAAGCTAAGTCCTCTCCCCCCAACCCCTTACTCCTTTTTCGAGTTATGGCAGTAGCTTATTTTTGGAAAAGAAATTCTCCATTGGAGTCTTGTGTGGCTTATGGTGATATATTGCTCAAATTGAAATCTTGCTAAGTTCTTGCTTATGATACTATGCCACTGAATTCTTAGGGAGGGGGTATCATGCGGCTATCTCTAATTTGTATAGCTCTAAGCTCTTGAGCTTCAACTTAGTGTTACATGATTGCTATTGTTTTCATCCTTGCTGTGAGGATCCTATGAAATTCTAAGTTCTTGTGCTAGCTATTCGTTGTTCTACATGATGCGAAGAGTGTTGGGGTTGAGGTTGTTGGGATTACCTTAACGTGGTTGAATCCTCCTCGGTGGTGGCTGTCCTTGCCGTCACCACTCGCTGCCCTCTCCTTCCTCCCTCGCTGCTCTTCTTATGGTGTTGTGTGGAATTTGTGGTGATGAAATGTGGTGGTGGAGGAGGTGAAGAGAGGCTGCTTATATGGTGCTAATCTATTGAAAGCTAGGTTTGAGACTTGGAGCCAAAGGCTCCTATTTTGGGCTTGTTAGCTCTCTCACTTTCGAGCTTGATGATTGTGAGATTCTTGCCGTTTTGGTGATTGTGGCTGATCTTCTTGGCTGATTTCTCGGCCTCGATCGACGGGGAGATGAGAGTTTGTCTCATCTTCTACTTTTGGGCTTGTGTAGGAGCTCGCTCTCCAATGCCCCTTTGTCTCGACTCCCTTTTGATGTTAGAGGAGATGGTGACCAAGATTTTCTTACCTCATGCTCTACTTTGTAGCTTACTTAGCTATATTACCCATTAAATGCTCCATCTCTTTATTTAGCTTGTGCTTCCCTCTCTCTTTACTTGTGTGTCACCTTCTAATCCCAATTTGGTGTAAACTTTGTAGGTACATGAAGGCATTCTTGGAGCTTGTGGAGGGAAGCAAAATCGAGATTAAGAAAGAGAGGGAAAGAAAGAAGATGCTCCTCTTGAGCTCATTTGGTTCTATTCCCAATTTAGTTTGCTTCCAACTTGAGAATTAAAGAAGTAGGATAGATAGTGTAGAATAGGTTCTTGTTGATTTTATCACACTTGTAGGCATGTACTATTTCCATCATCCATGTATTTCTATTTCTTCACGGTGTATCCACATTTTTCTAATAAAAGTATTTTCTCCACTTTTATTCTTGAAATTTAAATTCTCCTTGCATTTTATTTCCTCCAACGAAGATACTTAAATTACTCCAAAGGCGAATACAACGAGGAAAGTACGATTACACATCTTCTAAAAGAAATTAATTAAGCTAATAAATCCGATTTATCTCGAAAAAAGGGAACGAAATTCCGGGGCGTCACATTCCACCCTCCTTATAAGAAATTTTGTCCCGAAATTTGTGCAGCTCTACTTGAAAAGTTCGGGGTAACGTTCCTTCATCTTATCCTCCAACTCCCACGTGGCTTCTTCTTGCCCGTGGTGTTCCCACAGTACTTTCACTGAAGTGATCGCCTTATTCCTCAATTGTTGCACCTTTCTGTCCAAAATTTTCTTTGGCTTTTCCTCATAGCTCAGATCCGGATTAATTATCATCTCTTCTTGGTGAATCACGTGCTTCGGATCGAACACATATTTTCTAAGCTGATATACATGGAACACGTTGTGAACGTTTCCAAAGCTTGGCGGTAGTGCCAATCGATAAGCTACTGGTCTGACCGCTTCCAAAATCTCATACGGTCCTATGTAGCGAGGTCGGAGTTTTCCCTTGACTCCAAATCTGGTTATCCCTTTCGAGGGCGATACTTTCAAGAAAACCTTATCTCCCACAATAAACTGCAAATTCGTCCGCCGAATATCTGCATAGGACTTCTGTCTGTCCTGAGCCTCCTTGATCCTCTCTCGGATTTTTCTGACAACTTCTATCATCTCTTCGACCGCATCTGGGCCCAGAATTTTCCTCTCACCAACCTCGCCCCAATAGAGGGGTGATCTACACTTTCTTCCGTACAGAGCTTCGTACGGAGCCATATCAATCGTTGCCTGGTAGCTATTGTTATAGGCAAACTCTATTAGCGGCAGTACTTGTTCCCAATTGCTCCCTCTATCGAGCACTACTGCCCTTAGCATGTCCTCTAGCGTTTGAATCGTTCTCTCCGACTGCCCGTCGGTCTGTGGATGAAAAGCAGTGCTAAAATTCAGCTGCGTCCCTAGCTCTTTCTGTAGGCTCTTCCAAAATCTGGACGTGAATTTAGCACCTCTGTCCGACGTGATCGTCGCTGGTATGCCGTGCAGGCGAATGATCTCCCTCACGTACAACTAGGCTAGCTTCTCTGACCCATATCCGCCACCTTGTGGCTTGCTTGGTCCAAAAAGTCGTGTCACCGCGGATCACGCTTTCGTGCCTAACTCTGTATAGCTTCGTCTCAAAAATTGTTGCTTAGGAAAGCAATTATAGGATTTATAGTTCATCCTTTGTAGTCTCATCTCGAGCTACATTCTTTAAGGAAACTCTTTTTCACACTATGTTCTTTCATTCTCGACTGGGATTATCTCTGGTCACACTTGCATTGGTTATCTCAAAATTTCACCTCTTTACTTCTAACTCGGTTGAACGTCATGGAGATGATCGAGTCGATTTCTTGGAATGATCTAGTGAACAAGTCTAGATCTTGACTGAAGAAAGTTTGGATCTCAGAGCAGGAAAGAAACTGTGTGCTCTGATACCACTCTGTCACGACCGCACTTTGCTAAGGATAGCGAAAGCGGGTAAATCGCGACTAATGGGGGATTAAAGAAAAGGGGAAAGAACTTGTGAATATGCCCGAAGGCCAAGTCGATCATATCATAGAATAGAAGTCAAATGTACCATTACATGGTCTTAGAACTAGAATAAACATTACATCAATAAATCAGAGTTCGAAGGTGAGATTCTAAGATGTCTCACTTCACAAAAGAGCAGCGGAATAAGTCCATACTAGACGACTTCGTGTATGAAGACACGAATCGTGAAAAGATCCACTGGGTTATTTAGTAGCATCGATTCCGATCATTTCTCCTTCCTCTTGACGTTCAACCTGCACATTTATAAATACATGCAGGGCTGAGTACAGGAGTACTCAGTGGACACATGCCGAAAACAAAACATACAATATATAGTTGTCATCCATCCACAGTATCGCACGGGGGTTTTTCTTAAAAGGCCCGAGCATACTAAATTCTCTTGTGATCTTAAAAGGTCTGACTGCAGTCTAAGTTCTTTTGGATCCTCGCCTTATCTGAGAATCGTGTACCGTGAAGGTGGCCACCTTCAGCGGACACATCGCCGGCCAATAGCTGATGGCTCACGGCTCTCGTGCACATTATTCCGAACAGGATTTGCGGTCCTATTGGGAACCGAATTCGTTAATCTCGGGCTGGCATCGCCAAAACCCCCGGGCTATTACCCCAACAGATAGGCCTCAAAACAAACATTTTATGGCATGACAACAACTTTAAAATAATCACTGCTTCATTTTTGAGAAAATGATTTTTCATAACTTCAAAAGTATTTGCTTTATATCCACACTATAGTGCTGGATATTAAAAGAAAGCCCACCTGATATACTTATGTCTCAACTCAATTACTCGCTTTGGCCTCACTCGCAATCGAGCAATTTATCCCTTGAAAATAAATAGCATAGCACGCTAATTAATACTTGAATTACTTCTCTTTAGAAAGAATGCTTGCATCCTATTGGATAGCACCTATATCTCAGTCTCGGCCTATAGGATTGTTCTTAATCCCACCTCGGCTTCGCTACTCTGCAGAGTTTATTTATTCTCTTTATTAACTTGGAGAAATTCTATTTTCTCTAACTTAAATATTCGGGCACTTATTAAAAAGAATAGGAATTCTTGGAAAGTCTCTTCAAAAATCCTTCTCTTCGGATTTTTCTTAAGGCCGCCCATGGCGTCGCGCGGCGACGCCGGTCGGCTTTCGCGTCTCCCACTTTACTACTTTATTTCCCCGGAGTCTAAATAAATTATTTGGAAATTAATTTATCAGCTTTCGAGCTCCAACTCTATATTTTTCATCTTTGAAAACTTAGTAATTTATTCGGGAATTAATTAATTGAGCTTCATCTCAATTCTTAAATTAAATTCCAACTTCTCATAATTAAATCCTTGGCCCAATCTACTAATTAAATGCTAGAGCCCAACACTCCTTACTAGCTTAGGGTGGCCCAATTTCTTTAGTATGTTCCTGGGCCCAACCTCTTCATCAATTACTAAGGCCCAAACACATTAATTCAAGGTCCAATTTCTATACTCCCTTCCACCCATCGGTCAACTCTCTCTCTCTCCTACATTTCTCAAAATGCAGATTGGGGAAAATCAGCTTGGAGAAGAAAGGGCGGTGCCTCCTTCTCTCCCTTCTTCTCTCGGCGGAACTCAGCCGCCCCCGTCTCTTCTTCGCGACCTCTCCGGCGATCGCCATCCTCGGCGTCGCCGGAGCCCTCTCCTTCTTCTCTTAATTCCCAAAACAAAAATCAAAATCCCTAACTTCAAAACCAGAGGCGGCGCCTTTCCTCTCCGGCGAAACCGCGCCGCCAGGCTCGCCGGGATTTCGGAGTCCCGCCAGCGCCGGCTCTCGCGCACGTTCGCCACTTCGCTACGCGAGCGGCGGCCCTTCTTCACCGCCGTTCCCCGTCATTTGCCGCTGCCGCCGCCTTGCAGCCTAGCTTTCCGGCGAGAGGGGGCGTGGGGAGGCATCGCCTTCTCCTCCCTCTCTCAGCCGCGGCCTGCAGCTTCTTCGCAGGAGCTTCCGGACTCCGTCGACGATCGCCCGTCGCCCAGTTGCCTCGCCCCTGCTGCCGCCGTGATCCGCAGCTTATCCGCGGAAGTTCTTCGGCTCCGTCGACGATCGCCGTCGCCCGGTCGCACCTCCGCCTAAGCTAAGTCCTCTCCCCCCTACCCCTTACTCCTTTTTCGAGTTATGGCAGTAGCTTATTTTTGGAAAAGAAATTCTCCATTGGAGTCTTGTGTGGCTTTTGGTGATATATTGCTCAAATTGAAATCTTGCTAAGTTCTTGCTTATGATACTATGCCACTGAATTCTTAGGGAGGGGGTATCATGCGGCTATCTCTAATTTGTATAGCTCTAAGCTCTTGAGCTTCAACTTAGTGTTACATGATTGCTATTGTTTTCATCCTTGCTGTGAGGATCCTATGAAATTCTAAGTTCTTGTGCTAGCTATTCGTTGTTCTACATGATGCGAAGAGTGTTGGGGTTGAGGTTGTTGGGATTACCTTAACGTGGTTGAATCCTCCTCGGTGGTGGCTGTCCTTGCCGTCACCACTCGCTGCCCTCTCCATTCCTAGTATTATGTCCACATCCCACATGATCATAACACTCAAGTTGTTCGCTACAATCTTAAGTTCGCCCAGAGTGATCTCTAAGTTCGAGCAAGTACGAGAAATCTCTATACGACCTCCTACTGGGGAAACTACTTCCATTCTATGTTCTGACTCCTTAGTAGCGAGTTTCAAAGTAGTCACGCAATTTGCAGAGATAAACGAATGCGAAGCACCAGTATCAACCAGAAGCATAACAGGGGTATTGAAGATCTTACCCATGCCTGCCAAGTTTCCCTGGTTCACCTCTGGCTGCTTTTGCCTCATTGCATAAGCTCGAGCCTGTGATGGGAGTTTTGGCCTCTGCTGTTGATTCTTTGGCGCCTGCTGTGGATTTGCTCCAGGTTGAACATTCATCGCGCGCAGTTGAGGGCGCTGAGCTGACGGGTGAGATTTCGCTCCCGTCCCCGAAGTCTTGTTTGGGCAGTATTTGGCAAAGTGCCCAGTCTTTCCGCAGTTGAAGCAACCATCAGTCCCTGACTTGCAGATGCCGCTGTGCAGTCTGTTGCATTTGGGGCATAAGTTGGACTTCGGGGTATTCCCCTTGAATGACCCAGGGGTAGTTTGATATCCGCCACCTTGTGGCTTGCTTGGTCCAAAAATTTTAAAAAAATAAAACAAATAAAAAAAAATTAAAAAATAAAAAATTAATAAAAAATTAAAAATAAAAAAAGTATTTATTGAATAAAGTTGTTGACATTTGATGTGCAGGCTATTGACGATAATACCCCTAGTTGACATAAACTACATGTTGTTGACATATCACAAATATTGTGAATGAGTGGCTGAGATTGCATCTCAATTCTCAATTAGGTTCATAAATCTCAACCTAACAAGACCATATATATATATATATATATATATATATTATATATATATGTATGTATAGGATTGTGATCAATAGAGATTTTTTATGCTAATTGAGAAAAAAGATGCAATATCAGCACTCATTTTTATTAAATGAGTGGTCCAGATTTTTCACATTCAATATCTTTAGATTAATTAATTATAAAAGGGCAGAATGGTAATATCATAGTAAATTTTATTCAATAAATATTTTTTTAAAATTTTAATTTTTAATTTTAATTTTTTAATAATTTTTTTAAAAATTTTAAAAATTGTTTTTTTATTTATTTTTAATTTTATTTTAAATTTTTAATTTTCAACTACATATACAATTCATGTCAACTATACACATATAATGTACAATCCATGTCAACCACACACAATTCATGTCAACTACAAACATATAATGTCAACTACATGTACAATTCATGTCAACTAGTATTTATTGAATAAAGTTGTTGACATTTGATGTGTAGTTGACATGAATTGTATATGTAGTTGAAAAAAAAATTTTAAAAAATTTAAAAATTTAAAAAAAATTAAAAAAAATTAAATAAAATTAAATAAAAAAAATTAATAAAATTACAATTATGCCCCTCTGTTGACATAAACTACATGTTGTTGACATTTCATAAATATTCTGGATGAGTGGCTGAGATTGCATCTCAATTCTCAATTAGGTTGATAAATCTCAACCTAACAAGACCCTATATATATATATATATATATATATATATATAGGGGTGCGTTAGGCTCCTTTGCACCCTAAGTGTCTTATTTCCTTCTTAATCTCAGCCCTTGGATCCTTGAATTGGATGGTTGTGATTAATGCATTATTAGTGTATAATGTTGCATTATTAGCCGCTGTGCATTATTAGAATGAAAATGTGCATTATTAGTCTATAATGTTGCATTATTAGCCACTGTGCATTATTAGAATGAAAATGTGCATTATTAAATGACACGTGGCATTAATCTAAACGTCAGATGACAAAATCGTGGGGCTAGGATTAAGAAGGAAAAAGGACAAAAGATATGAAAAGTATTTGAATACATCCATATATATATATATATATATATATATATATATCAATTGAGATTTTTTAGGGTAATTGAGAAATGAGATGCAATATCAGCCACTTATTTTTATTAAATGAGTGGTCCAGATTTTGACACACAAAAAATATTTTTAGATTAATTTATTATGAAAGGGCAGAATGGTAATTTCATGGTTCAATATACTCCACAAGTTCAGTCCCCTCCTCAGCGTATTAGCGCCGCTAAAGCTCAATCTACTCCACCACCACAACAGTAGCTCCTGTCGGACGATGACGATCTTGAGCTGCTGTCGATCAAGCCTAATTCACACAGCTACACCTCGCTAAAAGGATCTCCTCCCGACGACGGCGGTCAATTCGCACAGCTGAATTGTTGCGGTTTTTTGTCAATTAGTTGTTAATTTTAGCTAAAATTGAAGTTTAAAAGAGTAATCAATCCGATGTCGTCTTCCTCAGCTAGCTAATCTGGATCGTCTCATCTAAATCAGCCTTTATTGATGAGTTTCTGTGATTAATCGATGTGAAAAAGGAAAACGAATTGGAGAAGTGAATTCAATTTGAATTTGATTGATGAATTTGGGCGAGTTGTTGTTATCAAGAAAATGGCGGAGCTTGGATTTCAACAAACTGCGAAGAAGGCAAAGAGAAATTCGAGAACAGAGTAATGCTTCATATCTTTCAAGCTGTTCTACCAACTGTTTGTGGAATTGTCTCTTTGACTTTGTTTCTCTCGCACATATGGAAAATCATGGGCTTAAATCATCTCTCACTAAGGTAATACACTTGGCAATATGTACAAGTACCACAAGAGGACACAAGACGGCCGCGCCTCGAAATCTGACGGCAAAACGCATCGATTCTTCGATCAATTAGAGGCGTTGGAGAACGCTCCTCCGCCGCCGTTCACACCGCCGCCGCAGCCAATGGCGGTGAGCTCTTTACGAATGCCTTCGATATCACAGATCGCGCCATTATGTTGTTGACAAGCTGTTGACATTTTGCTATAAGTGTTATTTTTTAGTTGTTGACATTTTAATGCAATTTTTGACATTTGATATTCTCGGTATTGATATGTGAATTATAAGTGTTATTTTGTAGTTGTTGACATTTTAATACGAGTTATTGACATTTGATATTCTGGCTATTGATATCTGAATTATAAGTGTTATTTGTTAGTTGTTGACTTTTTAATACGAGTTGTTGACATTTGATATTCTCGGTATTCAAATGTGAACTATAAGCGTTATTTTTTAGTTGTTGACATAATAGTTAACATAATATAGGTCGTTGATATGAAAATATTTGTTGTTGACATTAATTATTTATAAAATGTTGTTGTTGACATAATAGTTGACATAAATAAATTTTGTTGTTGACATCATAGTTGACATAAATAACATTTGTTGTTGACATCGTAGTTGACATAATGTCTCTGTAGTTGATATCGCGTGAAAATGACAAAAATAACCCCTTGTTGACATGAACTACACGTTGTTGACATGGCGCGAAAATTTTGAATGAGTGGTTGAGATTGCATCTCAATTCTCAATTAAGCCCAAAAATCTCAACCTAACAAGACCCTATATATATATATATATATATAGTCCCATTATTCACAAATCTGGTCTTAAAGACCGAACTAGAGACCAAATTAGGGCACTTAGATCTAGATTTTAATGGATGAGATTAAACCATGTCTCATGAATTTCGCTACTTCATTATGTAAGCAATATACTTCAAATCAGGAGTATTTCGGTCAAATTACATCATAAGAAAAATTCAACGTTGCTTCTCCTCATTCACGCCGCTCCTCTTCTTTCTCATCTTTCTCGTTCTCTTCTTCTCCAAATCGAAGAATACTTCTCCAAATCGAAGAATTCTTCTACAAATCGATGAATTTTCTTCCACAAAGCGACGAATCTTCTTCTACAAAGCGACGCTCATCTTCTACTCCGAATCAACTCTCATTTCTACTGCAAATCGACGCTCAAACGTTGCTTCTCTGCCAAAATCGACGACTCCACAACTTCCTCTTCTACAATCGACGACATCTCAAGCTGATTCAAGTCAATTAGCCACATATTCGAAATGGTTGACACACGAAAGTCGTTGACCGGTAGTCGTCGATTAACCACAGATTCAACATCTCTATCCGTCGATTTCAGCATCACTATATGCAAACTTCAACATCTCCATCAGCCGACGTCCACATCTCCACGCAATTTGAAATAGTTGACCCCAGAAATTCATCAATGGAAGGTGAAGGTTTATATTATATTGTTTTTCTGAACTTCCTATTTTGAAGTCTATGACTAAAATTGTTTCGATTATCAGTTTCAGATGGACGCCGATTGCGTTCCGGCAGAACGTTATGCCTCATGTAATACACTATATTGAAGTTTTATATTTTTCAAAATTCTACTTTACTTCATACTTTCTTACTTTTTTTCTGATTTTTGTGTAATTAGTTCATCAATCAGTGGGTAACAAGTTCAATTAGGGGTGAAATATAATCGTTTGCTGGTGGCTAATTCGCAGCATGTCGACAAAGTTAATCTCGTGTGAAGTTCTTTTGTTGGTTGGCTTGAAGGTAAAAATGAAGTGATACCCTATTTGTTATGAAGTAGTTAACTCATGGACTGAAGTAATAAACAATGAGCTGAACTGCCCGTTGTATGCATAATTTTGCGAATAATTATAACTGTAATGAACTAAATAACCTATCTGATGAAGTATTAACCTCATATAATGACCTAATAAGATGATCAAATGAATTTAACTTTGTTGTATACATAAGTTTCACGAATATCTAATATAATGAAGTAATAACATGATCAGAAGAACCTAATTCTAGTTAATATGAATTGTATTGTATACATAAGCATGTGAAAATTTGTACTAATTAAGAAGCAAATAACCTAGTTGAGCGAAGAAATAACATGGTTGTATGATCTTAAATAATTTTTGAATGAAGATTTTTGTTTCTCATGATTTTTGACTAACAACAGTTAATTTTTTATTACTTCACAGTACTTTTGATATTTGAGAGATTACTCCATCCTCTGGCCGAACCTCTGATTCAGGTAAGACACATTTGATTTTTGGCTTTGATTTGTCTTTAGGAGATATTACTTCAACATTTGATTATTACATAAATCTATTACTTCACTATACTTTTGATATTTGAGAAAAAATGTATAAAAACTATTTGGGTGCGTAAATCGATATAGTTCATTTCATGAGGATATTACTTCATTTCACGAGGTTATTACTTCATTTGATGAGGCTATTAGTTTGGTGCTTGATTTTTGTTTATTTCCGAATGTATGTTGTTAATGTGTGCTTCTAGTTCATTTCTGGAGTCATTTGAATTATGTGGTAAAAAATAATTTGCATCTTCTTAATTTAATTCATTACTTCATAATTTGGAGACATTGCTTCGTGGAAATCAAATCACAAGGAAAGTTCGTCTTACGTTCGTATGAATTTTATTAACTGTGTTGTATGCATATTTTGCTAAGAAATAGCAATGAATGAACTAACTAACCTATTTGATGAAGTAGTAAATTCATGGGATGAAGTAACTGTGTTGTATGCATATTTTATGAAGAAATAACAGTTGAATGAACCAATTCAGCTATTTGATGAAGTAATAACCTCATGGAATGAAGTAATATAAACTGACTTGTTTTGTATGTATATTTAGATGTGAATTATACTTTTAATGAACTAAAGAACCTAAATCTTGAAGTTCCGAACTATTTTAATGATGTAACATAAACTATGTTTCAGACGTTGAATTGTTGTTATGTGTTTCTTGTATATAGGTGAAGAAAACGTTGGGGTCCTCCAACTCACAGCTGGGTGAGAAATCAAATTTGAAGAGCGAGATGAAGAGTTTCAGGAGATGTAGTTGAGGCATGGTGACCAGCGACCGCCGCGAATTTGTACGGCGACCGCCGGCGCCCGGCGGTCAGGGCTATGTGGCGGCCCGCCTCGGAAATTTACGCTAGGAGAAGAGTCTCGCCCGGCGACCGCCGGAGGACATGTGGTGGTCCGCCACCGAAGGGTCAGAATCTCTGGACTCCAACGCGGCGACCGCCGGCCAAGGTGCGGCGGCCCGCCGGAGAAAGGCGGCGAATCCGACCAGCCCTAGATTTGCTCCAAGATTTACCAAATTTTGAAGATCTTTTCCTTCTATGATGAGGAATAATCTTCCCCTATAAATAGGACCTCAAGCTTCATCAAAAGAGAGTTTTTTTTCACACAACAAGAACACATTCATAGAGATCAAAAGCTAGAGTACTTCAATTGTGCAAGGAGTTGAAGAAGGATTTCAAGAACATCAAGAACGACAAGGATTTAACCTACGGGCTTTATTTGCTTTAGTTTTATGTTCAGATTGTTTTCCCTTCAATCTATGTTTTTAGTTTATTCAGTCATGTGTAACTAAACTCATAGGATTCTAGGGATGTGTTAGTAGCAACTTTGGTTATACAATTCCGTTTTCTATTTAATATCCGTTTTGTTTTTACTTTGTTTCTTCCCTAAGTTAATCATGATGCTTCATAATTGAGTGACACAATTATGTATGATTCAATACAACTTGCTTCATAACTGTGACAGAGTTCTAGCGAGTTAGATCCACTTAGTAGACACTACAGTTAGCTTCCTTTAAAACGGCACTGTTAATTGAGAGTGAGGACTTTTCAAGGGTCTTAGGAGCTTTTTGGAGTTACGTGTTAGGATTGACAACCCTAATGTTAGTAATCAACGTTTGTATCACATGAGCATAAGCTAGGTGACTCGTCCTTTCAAAGTATTAACTGTGCTAGGGTATTGTAGTTTGGAATTTGTATAACCATAAAAGCGAAAGCACATCCCTGGAATTCCCCTTATCTCTATACTTTTCTCTCCGTGATTTGCTTGCATTTAGTTGTTTATTGTTTTTAATATTTATTGTTTTCAAAAAGTTACAAAAAAAATTCTTGTTTCTCCAGATAGTAATTGAGTTCTAGTAGAAGATAGACACTTTGTGTACATCTTCCCCGTGTTCGATACCCGGTACTAACCTTTTGCTATACTATACCTTCTCTGTATACTTGCAGTTATTTATAGTGCAAATAAAAAGTGCATCATTCATTCAGCTAAACTATTACTTCATATTGATCTGTTTATTGCAACAAGCGTGAAAAAATCGAATGAAACCTACTGGGGGGGAGTTTAACAATTGAGATTGGTGCAGTAAAGGTGATGCAGTTTGTTTGATTACTCAATTCATTTGCTTAACAATTGGGGGTAGTTTTGATTTTTTGAAGCTAAAGCTCTTCCGTGGACACTACAGAAATGAAATATGCGTAAAAACATTTGAAGTCCTACTGGAATGGAATGAAGTAAAAACCTAGTTCAATGAAGTAATTATGTTTTTGAATGAAGTAATAAATCTATTGGAATAAATTATACTATTGTTTACATTGAATAAAGTAAAAACATAGCTCAATATAGTACGTGCTGGAATGAAGTAATAATCTTACTTGAATGAAGTAAAAATCAACTGAAATGAAGTAAAAACCAACTTGAATGAAGTAATAATCTAGTTCAATGAATTCGAATGAAACATGTGTTAAATCATTTGAAAACCTACTGCATGCAATGAACTAAAAAACCTGTTTGAATGAAGTAACGACTCATTTAAATGAAGTAATATTGAATGAAGTAAAAATCTATTCATTTTCAATATATTACATACTGGAATGAAGTAATGAACTTATTTGAATGAAGTAAAAATCAACTGAAATGAAGTAAAACCAACTGGAATGAAATAAAAACCTAGTTCAATGAATTCGAATGAAACATGTGTTAAATCATTTGAAAACCTACTGCATGCAATGATCTAAAACCTGTTTCAATGAAGTAACGACTCATTAAAATGAAGTAATATGGAATGAAGTAAAAATATATTCATTTTCAATATATTACATACTGGAATGAAGTAATGAACTTACTTGAATGAAGTAAAAACCAACTAGAATGAAGTAAAAACATTTTCATTTTAAATTTATTAGATAATGAACTGAAGCAATAAACTTACTGTAATGAAATAAAAACTACAAAAATGAAGTAATACCTACTGGAAATAAATTACTTCAAATTGATCTTTTTATTACTGCAAGCGTGAAAAAATCGAATGAAACCTACTGTTGAAATAATTTACTAATGCTCTTCTTCTTCTTCTTCTTCTTCTTCTTCTTCTTCTTCTTCTTCTTCTTCTTCTTCTTCTTCTTCTTCTTCTTCTTCTTCTTCTTCTTCTTCTAACTTATACATACAATCCAGTACTGCTAATATTACTTCATTCAGATAAACTATTACTTCATAGTGATCTATACTTCAAACGTGAAAAAATAAAAAATATACAAATTGTTAATCTCTTGTTAAATATAATTCATTCATAAACAAGGTTCAGCCGTAGATTTTTCATCAAATATGTTAAAAAAATCTTTAGCAAAATTAAAAACACATCAGGTATCCAAAAAAAAATGAATCGAAAAAACCGTGAACCTTCAAATGAGTTGTCGTCTTCTGGAATGAAGTACGAAACCTACTGGAATGAAATAATTTACTATGAGGATATAAGTTCTTCTGCATTCAAAGTATAATGAAGTAATAAACAACATGAATGAAGTAAATAACTACAGGAATGAAGTACGAAACCTACTGGAATGAAATAATTTATTATAAGGAAATAAGCGTCTCCTCCTCCTCCTCCTCATGTATCTTCTCACAATTCTTGAGTCATGCCAGCCAATCTCGCTGTATTTGGCACATTTATGGCTAAGCTTGGACATCTCCTTTATTTCTTTCTCAAGGCGTAAACTTTTCAACTACTTGCAACCCTTGGTGTTGACGACATCAGGATGATGACTTCTATTTCACTAGGACTTGCGAACCATAGAAATTCTGAATAATCTTTCTCTTGTCACTTATGGACAAGACAACCCCCTCGTAAAGTACTTCTTTTTCCATTTAGAAACGATATATTTAAATGTACGTATTTGATCAATATTGCCCTCAATAAACCGAGCGACCTCGTAAAAATCTGCTTGCAAATCATTCCTACCTAGCCTCATCCACCACAACAATAACAAAAATCATCATTCAACCAGAATTTGAGTTCATTCATTCATGTTATTACTTCATTTATAAAGGTAATTTAATTCATCATAAGTACAACTGATCACGTACTTATGCATACAATACACTTTAGATTATCATTTCATATTAACTGGCATTTGTTCATTGAACGTGTTATCACTTCATTCAACTAGATATTTAGTTCATATTAACTAAAGCTACACACAAACTTAGATATACAGCACAATTAAGTTCACGTTACTTCATTCAGCCAAACTGTTACTTCAGAACAAGTAAAACATATTCATTCAACAAGAATACAAGTTCATTTTTACGTGTTCTTAGTTCATTATACACACCATTTAATTCATTATGAGTACAATTGATCGCATACCTATGCATACAATACCGAGCATATCAGCATTTAATATTATCCAGTATAAAGTTTGAAATACTTCATTCAAAGTAGTTTTAAGCTCATTCTTCCGACCAGTTACTTCATTATTAATCTGTTCACACTACAAACATGAAAAAATTCAAAATTAACACATTGCTCAATTAGAAAAAGTCATGAACCTTCAACTGCGTTATTTCTAATTCTGGCTCTGAATCGATCCATCATTGATCGATGTAGATGTAGATCCTAATCCGTCTTCAACCGTGTAATTTGTTGATGTAGATCCTAATCCGTCGAGATTCTCCATGAGAGCCAGAATATTGTGAAATTGAAGCAGAACGCGATCGAGAATTGAAGGAATTGCAACTTGAGGCAGATCGTGGATTGCAATTGAGGCATAATATTGAGAAATTGAAGCAGAACACGATCGTTAATTGAAGGAATTGCATATTGAGGTAGATCGTGGATTGCGATTGAGGCAGAATATTGTGAAATTGAAGTAGAATACGATCATGAATTGAATGGATTGCAGATTGAGGCAGATCGTGGATTGCCATTAAGGCAGATTGAAGAAGATTATCCAGACAGTGAAGAAGATCATGAATTGCGAGAGAAGATTTGTGAGAATTGATAGAAAGAAAGAGAATCATGTTATGTAGGTTAGTATATTGATTTCCTAAAATACCCCTCAACAAGTTTTTATTGAATAAAATATTAAATTAATTGTAAATTAATCATAACCACAAGATTAAGAAAATGGAGGGTCCTAATTTGGTCTCTAGTTCGGTCTTTAAGAAGGGTTCGACATTGGTCACAACTCTCTCTCTCTCTATATATATATATATATCACATTTCACACTCCGAGCAATATTTTCAAAAACTACATATTTATTTTGATTTCCGGTAAGCAATATTTTTATTTTCACAAGTACAATAATTTCCATCGCAAATTCTAAAATTCCGCAATTCAATTCACAATTTACCAAATACCTTTACCTCTTTCTTCACGGTTGGGCGGGACGAGTTGTGGTATTGAGCTTTCGACATTTATCACTTAGTCAATTTACACAAGGATAGATTTTTGACTCAACAAGACTCTTGGGTCCAGAGCAGAAAGAACTAAGGAAACATGCAGACTGGCACTAGTCAGAGCCTATCTAGGTTGTAAAATTCTATTTCTCTTCTACAAATGACCGACTGCATCACCTTTTGTGAACGTCGTTCACGACTAGTCTACTGTGCAGAAGAATTAGACTTGTTTGCTTCTTATACATTTAAATTTTTGAGAAACATCTTATAAATGAATAAACAAACACCAATGCGATAAAATTACTTCTTCTCACCTTGGGTTAAAAGTGGATTGTAGAGTTTATTATATACAAGCAATTCTATCTGTGCAACACGCTTGAAATATGCACTTCAGTATACCAATTCTAACAGAGAGATGTCATTCTTCACCAACTGGGGGACACTTTGGTGTGTAAAGGACCGCCATCAAGATTTTACAAAGTGGATTCTATTGGCAACTCTGCACTGTGACTCTACAAAGCATGTGATAGAATTATTTGATGTTTGGGGTTAGATTTTATGGGACCATTCCCAAAATTGGGGGAGTATCAGTATATATCAGAATATGTTTGAGGGTAGATTTTATGGGACCTACCAAAACTAATGATTCTAAAGTTGTGACTACTTTTGTGAGGAAAAATATCTTTAGTAGGTTTGACACACCCCGTGCAGTTATTAGTGATGGAGGCTCTCACTTCAAAAATAGATGGTTGGACAATGTGTTGGATAAATATGAAGTCAAGCATCGAGTCGCTTCACTGAACCACCCTAAAGTTAATGGGCAAACTGAGCTTGCAAATAGGGTGATAAAGTTCGTTCTACATAAGACTATGAGCATAAATAAGAAAGATTGTGTCACGACCGTCTTTCTAGGGTTAATAAAGGCGAGCGATCGCGACCTAAAAGGACTTGAATGCAACAAGGAAAAGGACTAGGGTTTTATTTAAGGGTTTGACCAAAGTATTTATTATACATTTAACAACAGGAATAAAAATCAGAGTACGTCTGAGTAATTAACCCGATGGAAGTCAACTATTAAAATTCATTCAAAACAAGAAGGGCTTAAAGCAATCCTAGAACATATCAGGTCTTAAGTTCTAATAAGAAATGAGATAGTTTCAAAATCAACCAACTATAAACAAAGACATGTTTCAGCAGAAGCATCCAAGAGAAAAGTGAGGTCATGCGACCACCAGTCACCCGTTGCCGCTCAACCTGCACATAGGGAAAAGACATGTAGCGCTGAGTACTATAAAGATACTCAGTGGACTTATGCCAAAAACAGTTTATAAAAATAATATTTATCATGCCACCATTAAGTAACCTTCGAGTTTTAGCTTTTGAAAGGCCTAAGGTACTCAAAATTATTTCCATTTATAAGATAATGACTGCAGTCAAATTTTCCATACACGTTTAACCATATCTGCACATACATGACATGGAATGTGACCACAAACCAAGTCACTAGCCCGGCCAACCCATACGCTGACACACGGTCTACCATAGGTGTACACTAATCCAAGTAGGGTTTGAGGCCCTACGAGGATCCGAATTCGATTTAAATAAAAATGGCAAAGGCCACATCAGATAGACACATTAAAACAAAAAGCGGCATGTAAAACATAGATTTCATTCTAATCAATAAAGATTTAGGACATTTTCCTTATTTAAAAGAAAGCCCACCTCGACTGCTTAATTCTCAAGTACTTTCTTCCCCTTAGCATCGCGCTTCGCGTGCGAGTTAACACCCTAAGATAATATGTATTATCAATCAGTCACAATCAACTAACCCAAAATCATGCATGCCCAAACGTTCCTCTCACCACTTATTCATTTTATTTTAGCACTCACCCCAAGGCATGCTCATCATATTAATTTTATTTATACTTCGAACTTCAGATCTATAATCAAAACATAGTTACGCACGAGGGTTATCACACAACACACGCACACACCCACACACCGACGCGCATGTACACACATGTATATATCCACATGCTTTCCACCTATCATATTCTCTTTTCGCTCGATCTATTTGCATGAGAGTTTCAAGAATACCGATTACTCGGTTACATAAGAAAAGATCGATCTCAAGTACTTTTGTTGATGAAAACGAACGGTAGAACAAAGTATTAGCTTTGATTCTTCAACAATTCTTGGGTTTCAACTTCAATTCTATGAAATAGAATGAAGAGATCTTGAATATCAATAGAAAACAAGTTGAAGGAGAGTGGAAGAGGAAGTGGCGTGTGGGAGAGAAGGAGAGAACGTGTAGTGTGGGGCTAGGGTTTATTTTTTTCTCTTGTATTTATAGAGATCAAGAATTAAATTCCACATTTAAATAAATAAGAGATTTGTGAAGATATGGGGGAGGAGTTGGCGTGAATTCTGGGGAGAAATAAGGGGGTTTCGAATTCTATGCTAATTAATTAGCATATGAATTCATTATCACGTAATGAAATAAAATATCACAGAGTGAAATAGAATATCACGGAGTAGAATAAAATAATAAATCCCACTATTAAATTAGGGAGTAGGTGATTTCTATGCTTCTCCCCCAAGGATTTAATTTTTAAATCCTAATTTAAATAGGATATGGCAAGATTTACCTAGATATGGTAAGATTTGCTATGATTATTTGAATTTAATTTCACGGAAGGGAATGAACACGGAGTCAATTAAATTTACAAAAATAATTCTTCCTCCAAATTAATAGGAAATTTTTGAAATCTCCTAGAAACAAACATAAGGGTCGAATTTTTCCAAGAGAGAAATAATCAGGTTTGGATTTAATTTGGATAATCATCCCAAGCAATTAATTATATCCAAGAAAATAGAATTCCTCTCCAATAAATAATAATGATCGAAATTTCCAAGAAAATGGGTAATATGATTATTGATGGACCTATTAAATCTCACTCACCTTTAGGAAATTAAATCACCACAATTAATTTCACCCTGCACCAATTATTCCAACAATCAAGTCACCAATTCAACGGAATTGACTATTCAACAGCCACATCACATATTCAACGATATTGACTATTCAATAGCCACGTCACATATTCAACGGAATTAACTTAGTCAACCCAAAATCTCAACTCCAAATCAAACTTAGTTCACCAAATAGAATCATTTAATAATTTCACTCATCCATTAACCCACAGACTTCACGGCATTTAATGAAAAAATTTTAGGGTTCAAAATTTAGGGTTCGAAAATCAGGGCATTACAGATTGGGCACTACATTTAGACGATGTGCTATGGGCATATTGCACTGCATACAAATCCCCTATAGGTATGTTTCCTTATCAATTAGTTTTTGGAAAATCTTGTCATTTGCCTTTTAGAGTTGGAATATAGGTCATTTTGGGGGTGAAGAAGCTAAATCAAGATGTCGACAAGGCCGAAGAGGAGGGGCGCATTTTTCTTAATAAGATGGATGAATTTAGGATGGAAGCCTATAATAGTGCGTCTACTTACAAAGAGAGAATCAAAACCTACCATGATAGAATGATTAGTTCGAGGGAGCTCACACTAGGGGATGGGATGTTGTTTTGTTGCACAACTCGAGACTTTCCTTCTTTCCCGGGAAGTTGAAGTCAAAATGGACCGGCCCCTACATGATCAAGAAAATCTATGACAGCGGGAGAATTGAGTTGTTAGCACCCGATGGAACTTTAATCCAAGCCAATGGTCATCGTGTGAAAATTTCTATAGCTCAGATAAGATGATAGAGGAAGAAGATTCATTGGAGGAACCTCCCAAAGAGTGAAAGGTGTAACAGTCAAGCTAATGACTACAAAAAAGCGCTTGTTGGGATGTAACCCAACCATTTACTTTATATTTTAGCAGTTGTTTTTTGTTTGTGTTTAATTTCGTTTTTGTGTTGTTTGGAATTTTCGCAGCTTCTAGGTCATTCCCAGCGACCGCTGGCACTTGCGTAGCGGCTCGCTGGCAACTCTTTGGAACGGTTCTGTTTCTTCCCAGCGACAGCTAGACTATCCCAGCGGCCCGTTGCCCTTTCACCGCAATCCAGCCGCATTTTTCGAATTTTTTAAAATTTTTGCCCAGTTCACCTCGGGGTGAAATTTCAAGTTATCTTTACTATTTTTGGAGATTACTGAAGTCCCAACCGACTCTACAAACTTATTCTACACTTTGTTGTGAATAAGTTTGGGGGGATGACGTGGTGGACTGTGAGTTTAGGTTGTTTTTATTTTTAAAAAAAAACAATAGTGGAAAACATGTCATAAACATAGCTTGAAGAACTTAGATGCGCGCATGTACAGGGACACTTTAGCCTGAGTTGCCAATGATATTAAGCTCTTTTCATCTTTGTTTAAGTATGACTTAATATTTTGATTTGATGGTTTGGTGAAAACGTGCATAATTAGTGAATTACTTGTTCGCCTTGGTTCATGCCTATACATTGTAAGATTTGAGCCTTAATTCTTTCTTATGTGATTTATCAGCATGCATGTATATATTTCTAGAACTTGCTTCTCGTCTGCCTAAGTTTACATAGTGTTTAAGTTGATAAGGGAAGATGTTAGGCAATCTTTTTATAGCATACTTTTATATCCAAAATTTCTGACCCTTTTCAAAGAAAAATCTCTTTTACCCTTTGGAGTCAATTTTGAGTCTTTATGCCTATTCTTTGGAAGCCAAATTAATGGAGAATATTCCTTGGGTTAGTATATTATTTTTATTTTCTTTTATGAAGAAATTAGAGAGATAAGAGGAAAGTAATAAAAAGTGGAAAGTAGTGTGCTTAATTGTAAAAGTACTTGTGAAATAGAAATAATTCAAAGTGTGCTTGATCTAGAAAGGATGCCTATATATAAAGAAAAAGAAGGAAGAAGAAGAACAGAAAAGGAAAGGAAGGTTGTGTAGAAAAGAAAGAAGAAAATCAAAGGATTGAAAAGAGAGTTGAAGGAAGAATAAAATATCAAGAAGTGTCTTGGGTTTATGATGTGTCAACTTTGCTTGGTTTGAGCTACCACGGTATTTGGATATGAGATCAAATAGGGCTACAGGATTCACTGGACTGCTAGGTCTAGGAACTCCCTAAACTATATGACTATGTCTCGTTGGGGAATGCTCAACCGCTCATCAAAACCTTAACTCATTTACTATTGGATAGTATAGGGAGTAAGGATGATCCCACAGAGACGGACAGGGTTGGCAAATGTCTAGAGGACTTGGAAGGAGTCGGCTTGCTGCCACGCAACTCATGGGTTAAGAATTTTTAACTACTAGACTTGGGGAATTTAAAGATGACTACTCTATCTACTAGACCTACAAAACTGAAAAGAAACATACGCATGCATGGAAATAAACTGAAAAGTTGAACTGTAGAGATTTCAATATCAAACTACTTGACTAAGTAAACAAATTTCCTAAAGCGGCTAAACAGAACACGAGCATGCAGTGGGGACCATTTTCCTAAATTAACGAGTACGACGGAAAGGCTGCAGAAAGTAAACAACACCGACGACAAATCCGATCACTACCTAATTTCTACTTTCTCTTTCTCCAACAAACACGACAAAAAAACGAAAACAGAGCAATCGAATTTTTGGCTTCAAATATCACGATCAAACATGAAATGACTGGATCTAAACTACTAGACCAAGCAAAATAAACAAGATCAACCAAAATCTAACTCCAATCTGTCAAACCCATACTTCTCAACTGCGATTCAAACGATTCAACAGCAATTCAACTCTGATCAACCCGATCTCCACTCCGATTCAACCAACAGTTTGCGAAAAACATCCATAACAGTAAATACCAAGAATCAAACAATAGAATAAGCTAAAACGTAAACATAAAATTCCATAGCAACGATATTCAAAGTTCAACACCGAAATCAAAATATGCCAAGCTTCTAAACGATGAAGTCTCGGCTAGAACGACAAAAATTAAACAAAAACGGTAAATTGTATCTTCGCCCTCACAAGAACGGTGTTAAACCACTAAAATACGGCTAGACTACCACCAAACTCCTAGAAATTATGTGTGTGAGTGAGCTAAGAGCGAGAGAGTGTCCTCCTTTGATGATGAATGCTGCCTCTATTTATAGTTGAGGCTCGAACTTCTAGGGTGGTTTCCCACTGAATTCTCCAATTTGCCCTCCTAGAAAGTCCTTTAAAATGATCTTTTTTTGCTCAAAGCACCTTCCTTGATCTCTTGGGTCGGGTTGCAGCTTGCTCTTTTCACTCTACTTTTCCTTCAAATTCCTCTGCCTGGTAGATTTTTCCTTCCATTCCTTCGACCTGGAAGATTCTCTACACACCTGAACTTAAAACGTGTATTAGTCCATGGAAATCATAGAATTTAACCCCATAACCGGTGCATGAAATTAGCCTTATTAGTTTACAAGAAAAGTGGAGTGAGTCTATTTTACTCTACTTCAGATTTTTTTTTGTCACTTTTAGTTAAATATTCCTCACCTACCAAAGAGCCTACATTACAACCATAATAAAGACCTTTCAGACTTTTGATGCTTAATCACATTTAGTAGATGAGGGATTAGACTTTGAGCAAGTCTATGCTAAACTTTGCATGATGTATGATTTGAGTGCTTATATACAGTGATGTATTCACTTTGAGAGTAAGAAATAAATGCACTTCCCATATTTGGATGTTTGCCCACTTGTGAATGCATGAATTCAAGGTGTTCTACGAGTTAGTAATGAAAGTGCACTAATAAGCCTCACTTGATTTGATTGCGTTAATACATGCTTAATCTGTGTTTTCCATGTTTTGATGCAATTAGGACATCTAGTCTTTATGCAATCCGTGCGTCTATAATTGTTTTTTTTGTGTTTTGTTTGAGTACAAACAAAGATGTAAGTTTGGGGGAGTTGATAAGCTCGGTTTTGCACTGTTTTAAGGCCATTATTTGGTTCATTTTTAGTGTCAAAGTTGCATTACATGTTCATTATTTGCATATTTTATCTATTTCAGTATTTTACGTGTTTTGTGAGAAATGTGCAAAACAGAGCCTAAAAATATAGCAAAAAGTCGAAGATGAAAATTTGGAGTATTCGAGCCAGCCAGCGGTCTGCTGCAACTCAGCTAGCGGTCTGCTTCGGAAAAGTTGAGCT